>NC_072881.1:139100-223191 GCF_028858705.1 Grus americana
CCAGTGCCTCCCAGTAGGGACTAGGGTCCTCCCAGTAGGGACTAGGGTCCTCCCAGTGCCTCCCAGTATGGAATAGGGTCCTCCAGTAGGGACTAGGGTCCTCCCAGTATGGAATAGGGTCCTCCCAGTAGGGACTGGGGTCCTCCCAGTGCTTCCCAGTATGGAATAGGGTCCTCCAGTAGGGACTAGGGTCCTCCCAGTATGGAATAGGGCCCTCCCAGTGCCTCCCAGTACGGACTAGGGTCCTCCCAGTATGGAATAGGGTCCTCCCAGTGCTTCCCAGTATGGAATAGGGTCCTCCAGTAGGGACTAGGGTCCTCCCAGTATGGAATAGGGTCCTCCCAGTGGCTCCCAGTATGGAATAGGGTCCTCCAGTAGGGACTAGGGTCCTCCCAGTATGGACTAGGGTCCTCCCAGTGGCTCCCAGTAGGGACTACAGCCCTCCCAGTATGGACTAGGGTCCTCCCAGTGGCTCCCAGTATGGAATAGGCTCCTCCCAGTAGGGAGCTCAGCCCGCCCAGTGCCACCAGTATGAACTCGGGCCCTCCCAGTACCTCCCAGTAGGGACCAGGGCCCTCCAAGTGCCTCCCAGTATGTACTACAGCCCTCCCAGTACAACCCAGTCCATTCCAGCACCCTCTCAGCCTGTCCCAGCACCCCCCCGGTCCCCTCCCAGTGCCTCCCAGTCCCCTCCCAGTTTGCCCCAGTGCCCTCCCAACCCCTCCCAGTGCCTCCCAGTACACTCACGCTCGAGGAACTGGTGCAGGGCGTGGACGTAGTGACGCCAGGTCTGGCTCTGGGTGACGTTGAAGGTGACGTCGAGCCCCTCCGCGCGCGGGCGGATCATCATCCCTGCGCACGAGGACACGCCTCGCACGAGGGGCCTCGCACGAAGGGCTTTGCACGAGGAACAGGCCTCGCACGAGGAACGGGCCTCGCACGAGGAACGGGCCTCGCACGCCAGGCACGAGGCTGGCGCGGCACTTGCAACCCCCCGCCGTGCGTCGCACGCTGCTCGTGCGCCACTCGCACAGGCGGCGCCCTGGCTTGCACGCACCTCGCGTGAGGAGCGCACGAGGACAGACAGGGCACGCGTGAGGAGCGCGCGTCACACGGCTCCCCCCCCTCCCTTTGCACGAGGATTGTACCGGACTTGCACACCTCACGTGTAACAGCCGTGCAATGCACCATAGGGGCCCCTGGTGCGAGCCCTCGTGCAAAGGGGTGACCTTTCCCTATGCAACGCCCCCTCCCCCCCCCCAGCGCAAGGTCCCTTGTGCAAACCCTCGTGCAAGGGTCACGCTGGGGGTGGCGAGGCTGCCTGTTGCATGACCAATCCCCTCCGCCACCGCCCCCGTGCAAGGGTCCTCTTGTGCAAACCCTTGTGCGAGGGCCGGTAAGCACCGGGGAGGGGGAGGTGAGGCTGAGTGTTGCACCCCCTCCCCCTCAACACCAGGCCCCACCCGAGGTCCCTCGTGCAAGGGATCCCTCGTGCAAGCCCTCGTGCAAACCCTCGTGCAAGGGACCCCTTGTGCAAGGACCAGCGCGCTCCAGGGCTGACAAGGCTGCCCACTCCCCCACACACCACGTCCTCACCTGAGTTCCCCTCGTGCAAGGGGACCTCTCGTGCAAACCCTCGTGCGAGGGACTCCTTGTGCACCCCAGGACTGACGCCGCCGCCCATCACCCCCCACTTTCCTCCCTCCCACCCAACTCCCCCCTCCCCTCGAGTTCCCCTCGTGCGAGGTGACCCCTCGCGCGCACCCTCGTGCGAGAGAGCCCCTCGTGCACCCCAGGACTGACACTGCCGCCCATCACCCCCCCACCTTCCTTCCTCCCTCCCACCCAACTCCCCCCCTTTTGAGTTCCCATCGTGCGAGGTGACCCCTTGTGCAAACCCTCGTGCGAGAGAGCCCCTCGTGCGAGAGAACCCCTCGTGCACCCCAGGACTGATGGTGCTGCCCATCACCCCCCACCTTCCTCCCTCCCACCCAACTCCCCCCTCCCCTCGAGTTCCCCTCGTGCGAGGTGACCCCTCGGGCGCACCCTCGTGCGAGAGAACCCCTCATGCAAGAGATCCCTCGTGCGAGAGAACCCCTCGTGCACCCCAGGACTGACGAGGCCACCCATTGCCCCCCCCCCCCCCCTTCCTCCCTCCCACCCAACTCCCCCCTCCCCTCGAGTTCCCCTCGTGCGAGGTGACCCCTCGCGCGCACCCTGGTGCAAACCCTGGTGCAAACCCTCGT
Source organism: Grus americana (assembly GCF_028858705.1). Classification (NCBI taxonomy): domain Eukaryota; kingdom Metazoa; phylum Chordata; class Aves; order Gruiformes; family Gruidae; genus Grus; species Grus americana. The sequence continues at coordinate 141,347 of NC_072881.1, forward strand.
GCAAACCCTGGTGCGCACCAGGGGTGGCGAGTCGATCCTGGTACTTGGGGACGTGGGGGTCGACGCTCTGGAGCAGCACCCACATGGTGAGAGCGAAGAGCCCGGCCAGGAACCCGTAAAACACCAGGTAGAAAAGCAGGATCAGACCTGGGGGGGGGGGGGGGGGAAGGGGGGGGGGTCAGCACCCCAAAACCCCCCGGGGGGGAGGGGAACAACCCCCCCTTCAGGTCACAGGCACCCCGAAAAAAATCCCTCCTGGAAAAAAAAAAACCACCCCCAAAAATGTCCATTTGTCCTCCTCCCCCCCCAAAAATTAAAGGTCTTTAGAAGAGGAGGGGCAGGATTGGGGGGGGGGACACCCCGAAAATCTCATTTCCCCCCCCAAAATCATCATTATCCCCCCCAAAAATAAAATTATCCCCCCCAAAATATAATTATCCCCCCCAAAATATAATTATCCCCCCAAAAAATATAATTATCCCCCCAAAAAATATAATTATCCCCCCAAAAATAAAATTATCCCCCCCAAAAATATAATTATCCCCCCCAAAAATATAATTATCCCCCCCAAAATACATAATTACCCCCCATACGCCCCCTGATGACATCAGAGCCCCCCCAAACCTCCCTGACCCCCCCCAAACTGCCCTGACCCCCCCCCCAAAATTGCTCTCAGTGCCCCCCCAAAATAACCAGGAAATTGCCCCAACCTGCCCCCAAAATACCTTAAATTACCCCAAAATGCCCCCCCCCCGAGGCCCAAAGACCCCCCCAAAAGTGCCCCGATGACATCGAATCCCCCCCAAAAAAATGCCCCGATGACATCATAGAGCACCCCAAAAACTGCCCGGAGAGCCCCAAATCCCCCCAAACCGACCCCGATGACATCACAGACACCCCCCCAAAACTGCTCTGACCCCCCCCGCTCCCCCCAAATCCCCCCCCCACCCCAGAACCAGCCCTGAGCCCCCCCCAAACCCTGCACCGAACCCCAAATCCCTCTAATTCCCCCCAATATCAAACCCGCTCCTGGACACCCCCCCCCCCAACCATCCGGACACCCCCAAATCCCCCCAAGAGCCCTTCTGCACCCCAAAAATGCCCCTAGACCCCCCCAAATCCCCCCCCAGACCCCCAAATCCCCTCCGGACCCCCCCAAATCCCCCCCAGGCCCCCAAATCCCCTCCAGGCCCCCCCCAAATCCCCTCTGGACCCCCCCAAATCCCCCCCCCAGGCCCCCAAATCCCCTCCGGACCCCCCCAAATCCCCCCCAGCCATCTGTCCCTGCAGAACAGGGGGGTCCCCATCTGTCCGTACATTTTTGGGGGGGTCACTGCGCGGGGGGGGGGGGGTGTCCATCTGGTCACCCCCCCCCCCATGGGTGGGGGGGACCCCCCGTCGCTCCCATCCCCCAACCCGACCATGACCTACTTTCGCAGCCACCACGCGACAGATGGGGGGGGGGGCAGAACCCACCCCCTGGCCCCCCCAAACTGCCCCCCCCAAAACTGCCCCCCCCCCTTACAGCCTCATTTTGGGGGGGGGGCTACAGCTCCCCCCCATCCCCAATTGCACCCCGGTAAAAGGGGGGGTCTCCATTGCACCCATATGGGGGGGGGCCATATGGGGGGACCCCCCCAAAAAGCCGCTTTAAAAGTGGGGGGGCCCCAATGGTACCTTTAAGGGGGGGTCCTCTATGTGCCCCCCCCCCCAAATGGCACCCATGGGTGGTGGGTGTCGAAGCAAATACCCTTTTGGGGGTGTTCTATGCCCCCCCCCATTTACACCCATATTGGGGGGTCCCTATGCAGCCCCCCCCCCCGCACCCAAAGGGGGGGTCCCTATAGAAAGGGGGGGTCCCTATGGAAAGGGGGGGTGTCCCCCCACAGTGCATCCCCCTCTGCAACACCCCACGGCACCCCCAATCCCAGGGGTCCCTATGCAACCTCCCCATTGCACCCCAGGGACGCTTCCCCCCCCATTGCACCCCTAAAATTCGGGGGGGGGGGGGGCACCCAGTACGCCCCCCCCCCACCCCGAAACTTACCCCAACTGGTACCAGTTCTGCCCAGGAACTGGCGGCTCCGGGGGTCCCACACGAATGCCCGCCATTCGGCCAACATCTGCCCGCAACTTCGCTTCTCCTTGTCCCGAGCCATGTTGGGGGGCTCCGCCGTGACGACCCCCCCCCGGGCCCCCCCCCCCGCTCCCGGTATCGCTCCCGGTATCGCTCCGCTCCACCCGTACCGGGACTCGAACCCGCGACTCCCCGCTGCCGCCGCCGCCGCTGGCTTATATGGCCTCGGAGCTCCGCCCACACGCATGCCACGCCCCTTAAAGCCGCCTCGCCACGCCCCTTATGCTAATAGAGCGTGCTAAAGCCGCCGCGCCACGCCCCCTTATGCTAATAAGGACTAAAGCTCCCCGCGCCACGCCCCTTATGCTAATATGAGCTAAAGTGCCACGCCCCTTATGCTAATACGAGTCCCGAAGAGAACGTTGTAAAGGCGCCTCGCCCCGCCCCTATGGTAATGAGGGGGCGGAGCATCCCGCGGCGGTTCCCACCGTCCCCCATTGAGCGATCTGGGGGCTGGGGGGGGGGGGCTCTTAAAGGGCCCGCGCAGAGGGGGAGCTGGGAGGATGCTGGGGGATACTGGGAATGTGGGGGAGGGGTAACTGGGAGCGCTGGGGTTGGTAGGTGGAGCCTTGGGGGATGACAGGGAACTCGGTGGGGGGGTAACTGGGAGCCCTGGGGTGTTACTGGGAGCCCTGGGGGGTTACTGGGAGTACTGGGAGATAACTGGGAGCCCTGGGGGGATTACTGGGAGATAACTGGGAGCCCTAGAGGGTTACTGGGAGCCCTGGGGGGGTTACTGGGAGATAACTGGGAGCCCTAGAGGGTTACTGGGAGCCCGGGGAAGGGTTACTGGGAGCACCGGGGGATTACCGGGGGGTAACTGGGAGAGCTGCAGAGTTACTGGGAGGCTACTGGGAGCACTGGGGAAGGGAACTGGGACCACTCCTCGCTTGGTTATTAAGGAGGGGGCGGGGCTAAGGAGGGGGCGGGGCCTGGGAGGGAAGGTCACCCGGGGTCAAGGATGTGGGGGAGCCCCCCCTCCCCCCCCTCCTCCGGGCCCGTTCCCAGTTTGCCCAGTCTCAAACTGGTCGGGCTGGTCCGGCCAGACTGGGAAGTGCCGCTGTCCCCCCGGGTGGGGGGGGGGTTATGGGTGCCCCCGAGGTTGGGGGGGGGGGGTTATGGGTGCCCACGATGTGGGGTGGGGGGCTATGGGTGGGGAGTTGTGGGTGCCCCCGAGGTTGGGGGGGGGAGGTATGGGTGCCCCCGGGGGGGGGTATGGGTGCCCACGATGGGGGGGGGAGTTATGGGGGGGGGGGGTTGTGGGTGCCCGGGGGGGGGGGGAACGGGTATGGGTGCCCGCGGGGTTATGGATGGGGGGCTATGGGTGCCCCAAGTGTGGGTGGGGGCTATGGGAGGGGGAGGCCGGAGGTGCCCCGGGGGTTATGGGTGCCCACGGTGGGGGGGGGCTATGGGTGGGGGGTTATGGGTGCCCCTGGGGGGGGGGGTGTATGGGTGCCTATGGGTGCCCCCGGGGGGCCTATGGGTGCCCCTAGGGTTGTTATGGGTGGGGGGGCCGGAGGTTCCCCGGGGGTTATGGGTGCCCCTGGGGGTGCTGTGGGTGGGGGTGCTGTGGGTGGGGGGGCCGAGGGGCCCCGGTCCCGCCCCCGGGGGATTTGGTTAATCCCTGGGCAGGGCTAATCCAGCCCCGGGGCACCGGGAACCGCGCGGGGACCGGAGCTGCGCAGGTGGGTCCCATGGGTGGGGGGGGGGGGTCCCATGGGTAGGGGGACATGGGGCTGGGGGGTCCCATGGGTGGCGGTTCCCATGGGTGGGGGGGCATGGGAGGGGTCCCATGGGTGGGGGGGTCCCATGGGTGGGGTGTCCTGGAGGGGGGACATGGGAGGGGTCCCATGGGTGGGGGGGTCCCATGGATGGGGGGACCTGGGGCTGGGGTGTCCCATGGGTGGGGGCTCCCATGGGTGGGGAGTCCTGGAGGGGGGACATGGGAGGGGTTCCATGGGTGGGGGGGGTGTCCCATGGATGGGGGAACCTGGGGCTGGGGGGGTCCCATGGGTGTTCCCATGGGTGGGGAGTCCTGGGGTGGGGGGACATGGGAGGGGTCCCATGGGTGGGGGTGTCCCATGGATGGGGGGACATGGGGCTGGGGTGTCCCATGGGTGGGGGTTCCCATGGGTGGGGGGGTCTGGTGGGGAGGGATCCTATGGGTGGGGGACCTGGAGTTGGGGTGTCCCACGGATCGGGGTTCGCATGGCAGGGGGAGGGGGCATGGGGGGGGGTCCCAGGGGTGGGGAGACATGGGGAGGGGTCCTATGGGTGGGGGACCTGGGGCTGGGGTGTTCCATGGGTGGGGGGGTCCTATAGGTGGGGGGCTTGGGGCTGGCGTCTCCCATGGGTGGGGTGTCCTGGAGATGGGGGGGGGTCCCAGGGATGGGGGGGGTCCTAGGAGGTGCTGGGGGTGAGGGGTCCTGTGGGTGGGGGATACGAGGCTGTGGGTTCCCATGGGTGGAGGGGGTCCCATGGGTGGGGGTCCCCTGGGGGTGTGGGGGGTGCTGGACACCCAGGTCCCCCCGGGGTGAGGGGTCACTGGGTGCCCCCCCCTTCCCAGCATCCTTTGGGGGGGTGGGGGCTGGGTGTCTCCCAGAATCCTTTGCGGCGCCGTTCTCGCCCGCGGGTGGGGGGGGTGACGCCCTTCCCGTCGCGCCCCGCGGCCGCGGTGCATTGTGGGATGGGGGGGGGGGGAAGGGGGCAGCTCTCGTGCGAGGGGCCGTGAAAGCGGCTTAGGCACGAGCCCCGCTGAGCCGCTTACCCGCTAATTATAGCGCGCCGGCCCTTTAAGAGCGGTGACCTTGCCTGTGGCGGGGTTAATCCCCATTGGGGGGGGGGGGGACACACGCGCGTCGCTGTCCTCGTGCGATGCACGAGGGCTCACCCGTGTGTCGTCTGTCCCCCGCTGCAGCCATGGATATCGGCGGCCTGGAGACGGTGGTGGCCAACTCGGCCTACGTATCAGCCCGCGGCGGCGGCGGCGGCGGCTCGGGAGCTTCGGGACGGGACCGACGACAACGCGCCCGTCTCCGCTTGCCCCACATCTCGCAGTGCGAGGCCCTACGAGCCCGCCTGGCCGGGGGGGACCCCGCTCGTGGGGGTCACGGGGTTCAAAATGGCGTCACGGCGGGGAAAAACGACGTCGCGGGGGCCCAAAACGGCATCACGGGGGGAAAAAGCGGTGGCGGAGGGGCACAAAATGGCGTCCGCGGGGCACAAAATGGCGGTGGAGGGGACCAAAATGGCGGCTCGCACGGAGGCGGCCATCTTGTGGAGGATACTTCCTTCCGGTGGCAGTGCGTGGAGCAGCCAATCGGGAAGCTGCTGTTCCAGCGGTTCCTGGAAGGGACGCCGGGATTGGCCGCGGCGGGGGCGCTGTGGGCGGAGCTGGAGGCCTACGAGCGGTGTGAGGACGCAGAGCGAGGCGGGGCGGCTGCGGCCCTGAGGGGGCGGTTCTTCACCCCGGGCGGGGCCGAGCACTGCGGCTTCCTCAGCGCTGCTGCCACGGCACCGCCCACAGGTGAGGCTCCACCCACCGCCAATGGCGGCCATGATACCTCCAATAGCGGCCATGATAGTTATGGTGGCCATGATACCTCCAATGGCAGCCATGACATTGCCAACGGTGGCCATGATACCTCCAATGGCGGCCATGACATCGCCAATGGTGGCCATGACACCTCCAACGGCAGCCATGATACCACCAACAGCGGCCATGATACATCCAGTAGTGACCGTGATACCGCCAACGGCAGCCATGATAGCAATGGTGGCCGTGATAGGCCCAATGGTGGCGTTGACAGCCCCACTGGCAGCCATGATAGCGATGGTGACCATGACAGGCTCAATGGCGGCCATGATACTGCCAACAAAGAACATGATGCCCCCAATGGTGGTCTTAACATGCCTGTTGGTGACCATGGTGCTCCTGCTGGTGGCCATGACACCTCCAATGGTGGCCATGACAATGACAACTGCCATGACACCCCCAACAGTGGCAATGACACCCCCAATGGTGCCATGATACCCTCAACGGTGGTCCTCAACACCACTGTTAGTGTTCACAATACCCCTGCTGGTGGCCATGACACCCCCAATGGTAGCCTGAAGACCCCGTTGGTGGCCATGACACTCCCGTTGGTGGCCATGATGGTGTTGGCAGCCATAACACCCCCAAAAGCAGCCGCGCTGCCTCTTCACGGGCACCAGAACATCCCCAAACAGTGGCCGCGCCACCTTCTCCCCCTCCACAGGTGCCACCGCCTCCGCAGAAGCCTTTGGGCAAGCGCGACGAGAGTTACTGGCCCACCTGGAGGCGGTGGCCTGGTACCCGTACCGAGCGTCACCGGAATTCGGGCGCTTCGTGCAGTTCAAGTGGCTGGAGGGGCAGGCGGTGGGCGCCGAGGCCTTCGTCGACTTCAGGGTGCTGGGCAAGGGCGGCTTCGGCGAGGTCTGTGCCTGCCAGCGCCGCGCCACCGGCAAGATGTACGCCAACAAGCGCCTCAACAAAAAGCGCCTCAAGAAGCGCCAGGGCTACGAGGTGGGACCCCCGTGGGAGACAGGGTGGGGACGGCGGGTGGCCCCGTTGGTCATCCCGCTGGCCCCGCCGCCGTCCCACTGCTTGGCATGTGCAACCTGCGTGTCCTTGGCATGTTCCTCCCATGTTTTCCTTGGCGTGTGTCACCTGTGTTTTCCTTGGCGTGTGCCACCTGCGTGTCCCTGGCATGTTCCTCCCATGTTTTCCTTGGTGTGTGTCACCTGCATGTCCTTGGTGTGTTCCTCCCATGTTTTCCTTGGCATGTGCCACCTGTGTTTTCCTTGGCGTGTGCCACCCGCATGTCCTTGGTGTGTTCCTCCCATGTTTTCCTTGGCGTGTGCCACCTGCATGTCCTTGGCGTGCTCCTCCCATGTTTTCCATGGCGTGTCACCTGTGTTTTCCTTGGTGCGTTCCTCCCATGTTTTCCTTGGCATGTGCCACCCGTGTTTTCCTTGGCGTGTGCCACCCGCATGTCCTTGGTGTGTTCCTCCCATGTTTTCCTTGGCATGTGCCACCTGCATGTCCTTGGCGTGCTCCTCCCATGTTTTCCATGGCGTGTGTCACCTGTGTTTTCCTTGGTGCGTTCCTCCCATGTTTTCCTTGGCATGTGCCACCTGCGTGTCCTCGGCGTGGGCTGGACCGTCACCAGCCGCGCGCCCTTGGCGTGTGCTTGGCGTGTGCAGGCGGCACTGGTGGAGAAGCGGATCCTGGCGCGGGTGCACAGCCGCTTCATCGTCTCACTGGCTTGCGCCTTCCAGACCAAGACCGACCTCTGCCTCGTCATGACCCTCATGAACGGCGGCGACCTGCGGTAAGCGTGTCCTTGGTATGTGCATGTCACCCAGCAGTGTGTCTCGCATGTCCTTAGTGTGTGCAAGTGCCACAAGTGCAACGGGAGTGAGGCCAACGCCAGCTTCCCCAAGCCACGTACCCAGCATGTCCCTGGGTGCTGGCATGTCCTTAGCGTGTTCTTAGCATGTAGACGTGCCACACATGCAATGTGGACAAGGCCAACCCTGTGTTCTCCAAGGTGTGTCCCTGGGTACTGGCGTGTCATTAGTGTGTCCTTAGCATGTGAAGGTATCACACATTCACCATGGATGAGGCCAACCTTGGGTGCCCCATACCACATCCCCAGGTGCTGGCATGTCCTTAGCATGTCCTTAGCATGTGCAGGTGGTTTATTCATGCAATGTGGACAAGGCCAACCTTGGGTTCCCCATGTCATGTCCCCAGTGTGTCCCCAGGTTCTGACGTCTCCCTGGGCACAGACATGTCCTTAGCGTGTCCTTAGCATGTTCACGTACTGCGCTTGTAACGTGGACGAGGCCAACCCCAAGTTCCCTAAGCCGTGTCCCCAGCGTGTCCCTGGGTGCTGGCGTGTCTCCGGGTGCTGGCATGTCCTTAGTGTGTGCTTGGCATGTCAGGTACCACATGTACAACGTGGACGAGGACAACCCCGGGTTTCCCGAGCCACGGGCCGTGTTTTACGCCGCCCAGATCCTGCTGGGGTTGGAGCACCTGCACCAGCATCGCATCGTCTACCGCGACCTCAAGCCCGAGAACGTCCTCCTCGATGATGCCGGTGACGTTGGGGCCGGGAACGTTGGGGACATCGGGGCACGTGGGGACATCGGGGACATTGGGGGGCATGGGGACATTGGGGGATGTGGGGAGATGGGGACATTGGGGATTTGAGAGGATGTGGGGACATGGTGGACATTTGGGACGTTGGGTGGTGTGAAGATATGGGGGACATTAAGGGACACGGGGACATTGGGGACATTTGGGACATGAGGGACATCAGGGACATTGGGATATTCGAGCACGTAGGGGGACATTGAGGGACATGGGGACATCAGGGACATTGGGGACATGGGGCATGTTGGAGATGTGGGGACATTGGGAGGACATGGAATCATCGGGGACGTTTAGGACGCAGGAGATATGGGGGACATGGGGACATCAGGAACGCTGGGGGACAGGGGGACATTGAGGACATGGGGACACTGGGGGAATGTGAGGGACAGGAGGACATCCAGGACATTGGGGACATCAGGGATGTTGGGGACATGGGGGTGCTGGGGACGTGGAGGGGAAAGAGGAGGACACGGAGGGACGTGGAGGTCCATGGGTGTTACTGGGAGCCTGGGAGGGGGTAACTGGGAGGCACTGGGAGGGCTACTGGTGGTTACTGGTGGTTACTGGTGTAGGCCACGTCCGTCTGTCTGACATGGGTTTGGCCGTGGAGCTCAAGGAGGGACAGAGCAAAACCCGCGGCTACGCTGGGACCCCAGGTAGGGGACACGGGGGGGACACGGGGTGGCAGGGAGGTGTGGGTCCCTCATCCCTGCTCCCCCCCGGACACCTGGGACCCCCCCGGTCACCTGGGTCCTGCAGGGTTCATGGCGCCGGAGGTGCTGCGGGATGAGGAGTACGACTGGTCTGTTGACTACTTCACGCTGGGGGTGACCATCTACGAGATGCTGGAGGCCAAGGGACCCTTCCGCAGACGGGGGGAGAAGGTGCCCAGTAACTCCCAGTAACACCCAGTAAAACCTCTCAGAAAGCCCCCAAAACCTCCCTGGACCCCCAAGAACCCCCAAGAACCTCCCAGAAACCTCCCAAGAACCACCAACGGATCTTCCAGGAATCCCAAGACCCCTCAGAACCTCCCAGAAACCTCCCAGGAACACCCAGAAACCCCCAAGAACCTCCCAGAAACCCTCAAGAACCTCTCAAGACCCCCCAAGAACCTCCCAGGAACCTCCCAGGAATCTCCCAGGAATCCCAGGAGCCCCCAAGAACCTCCCAGGAACCCCCAGGAACCCCAAAAACCTCCCAGAAACCTCCAGAAACTTCTCAAGAACCCCCAGGAACCCCAAGAACCTCCCAGAAACCCCCAAGAACCCCTAAGAACCTCCCAGGAACCCCAAGAACCCCTGTCCCCACAGGTGGAGAACAAGGAGGTGACACGGCGCATCCTCCATGACCCCGTCAGCTACTCAGACCGGTTCAGCCCGGCGGCGCGGGCGGCCTGCGAGGGTCTGCTGGCCAAGGACCCCAGCACCCGCCTCGGTTTCCGGGGCAACGACTGCGCCCAACTCAAGGCGCACCCACTCTTCGCCACCGTCAACTGGGGACGCCTCGAGGCAGGTAACCCCTGCCAGGCCAAAATGGGGGGCAGGAGGTGGGGACGTGGGAACTGGGTGCTGGTGGGCATTGGGTGGTCACCAAATGGGGGTCGTTGGGTGTTGGGTGCTTCAAAAATGGGTCTCCAGTGGGTGATGGGTGCTCATGGGAGTGGGTCTCATTGGGTGCTCAATGGATGTGGGTCTTCACCGGGTGTTGGGTGCTCATGGAAGTGGGTCCCCTTGAGTGTTGGGTGCTCCAGAAATAAGGTCTCCAATGGGCGTTGGGTGCTCAATGGATGTGGCTCCTAATGGGTGTTGGGTGGTCATGGGTCCCATTGGGCGTTGGGTGCTCCAGAAATGGGGTCTCCAATGGGCTTTGGGTGTCCATGGAGGTGGGTCCCATTGGGCGTTGGGTGCTGATGGAGGTGGGTCCCATTGGGTGTCCATGGAGGTGGGTCCCATTGGGTGTTGGGTGCTTCAGAAATGGGGTCTCCAATGGGCTTTGGGTGTCCACGGAGGTGGGTCCCATTGGGTGTTGGGTGTCCATGGAGATGGGTCCCATTGGGTGTGGGTGTCCATGGAGGTGGGTCCCATGGGGCATTGGGTGTCCATGGAGGTGGGTCCCATCGGGTGTCCATGGAGGTGGGTCCCATGGGGCATTGGGTGTCCATGGAGGTGGGTCCCATTGGGTGTGGGTGTCCATGGAGGTGGGTCCTATGGGGCATTGGGTGTCCATGGAGGTGGGTCCCATTGGGTGTCCATGGAGGTGGGTCCCATCGGGTGTGGGTGTCCATGGAGATGGGTCCCATTGGGTGTCCATGGAGGTGGGTCCCATTGGGTGTGGGTGTCCATGGAGATGGGTCCCATTGGGTGTGGGTGTCCATGGAGGTGGGTCCCATGGGGCATTGGGTGTCCATGGAGGTGGGTCCCATTGGGTGCCCACGGAGGTGGGTCCCATCGGGTGTCCATGGAGGTGGGTCCCATTGGGTGTGGGTGTCCATGGAGGTGGGTCCTATGGGGCATTGGGTGTCCATGGAGGTGGGTCCCATTGGGTGTGGGTGTCCATGGAGATGGGTCCCATTGGGTGTCCATGGAGGTGGGTCCCATTGGGTGTGGGTGTCCATGGAGATGGGTCCCATTGGGCGTTGGGTGCTGATGGAGGTGGGTCCCTTTGGCCATTGGGTGTCCAGCAACGTGCTCTCCAACGTGTGTTGAGTTCTCCACGCTGTCACCCCCCTCCCCGTCCCCCAAATCCCACGATCCCGGGTGTTACCGTTAACGTTGGGGTTCTCCAACCCCACCCCCAGGTTTGGTGCCCCCCCCGTTCGTCCCGGACCCCCGTCGCGTTTACGCCAAAGACCTGGGGGACGTCGGGGCCTTCTCCTCGGTGCGGGGGGTGGAGCTGGACGCGGGGGACACGGCGCTGTGCGACGCCTTCGCCTCGGGGACCGTCCCCATCCCCTGGCAGGAGGAACTGATCGAAACGGGGGTTTTCCAAGAATTGAATATTTGGGGCCCCCCCGGGACGTTACCCCCCGATTTAGATCCCACCGGGGCACCCGGTGGCGGGGGGACACGATCGGCTACTTGTCGTTTGCTGTGATGGGGAGGGGTGTACCCCAAAAAATGAGGGGGTGGGCGTCCCAAAAAATGGGGGAGGCACCTCAAAAATGGGTGGGAGCACCTCAAAAATGGGGGGGCACCTCAAAAATGGGGGGGGCACCTCAAAAATGGGGGGGGCACCTCAAAAAATGGGGGGGGGGCATCCTGTAAATGAGGAGGGACATCCCCAGAATGAGGGGGGACATCCCGAAAATGAGGGGGGGGACACCCTAAAAGTGAGGGAGGTGCATCCCAAAAATGGGGGGGCACACCGTAAAAATGGGGGGGCACTGGAAAAATGAGGTGGGGGCACCCGAAAAATGAGGGGGGCATACCCCAAAAATGGGGGGGGGACACATCCCAAAAATAAGGGAGGACATGCTAAAAATGAGGGAGGACATCCCCAAAAATGGGGGGGGCACCCCAAAAATGAGAGGGGGCACCCTTGGGGTCGTTCAGATTGGGGGGGGCGGTCTGTTGCACCCCATAAATGGGGAAGATTGAAATTGGGGTGCCCCCCCCCCTTCTGGATGTGCAGGGGGGAGACACCCCGTAAATGGGGTGAAAATGAGGGGTGTCCACCCCCTTTGGGGTATCTGGGGGGGAGAAGTGGGGGTGCCCCCACCCTGCGGTATGGGGAACCCCAAAATTGCGGAGGACCCCCCCCGGGGGTATCTAGAATGGGGAACCCAAAAGGGGGGGGGGGTCCTCCCTTGGGGTATCTGGAAGGGGGGGGGCAAAAGTGGGGGTACCCCCATGGTGTGGGTGGAATGGGGGACCCCAAAACTGCACCCCCAAATGAGCAGGGCCCCCCCCAAACCTCCAGGACACCCCCAAAGCGAGCCAGCTCTCACCAAAGACACCCCCCCCCCCAAAAAAGAAAGGGGAACCCCAACCTAGGGACCCCCCCCCCAAAAAAAATTTGGGCCCACGCAGGGGACACCCCAAAACCCAACGAGCTCCCCAAGTCCCCCCCCCAGGAAAGAGGGGACACCCCAAAAAAGGGGGGGGGCTCTGGGGACACCCCAAAACCTGAGATTCCCCCCTCAAAAATTGGGGACACCCCCCCCCCGCCGGACCTCAGGGCCCCCCCTCAGCTCGGTGCCACCCTGGGGGGGAGGGGACCCCCCCAAAAAAAAGGGGGTGCCCCCCCCGTCTGTACAATAAACTGTGGTTGTTGCTGCTCCATGTGGGGGTTGGTTGGGGGGGGGGGCCTGTCACCCCCCTGTCACCCCCCACCCCGTGGTGCCACCCCCCCAATGTCCCCCCAGTGTCACCCTGTGCCCCCCCCGTGCCCCTCCATGTCCCTGTGTCCCCCCATTGTCTCCCCAGTGCCCCCCCAAGTCCCAATGTCCCCCCCTGTCCCCCCATCTCCCCCTGTGTCCCCCCCATCCCTCCCATCCCCATGGCCCCCCCCCGGCCCCCCCATGTCCCCCCCTGTCCCCCAATGTCCCCGTGTCCCCCCCATCCCCCAGTGCCCCCCCAATGTCCCCATGTCCCCCCCATCCCTCCCATCCCCAAGTGCCCCCCCGGCCCCCCCCCATGTCCCCCAGTGCCCCCCCCAAGTCCCAATGTCCCCCTGTCCCCCCTGGGTCCCCATGTCCCCCCCCATCCCCCCGTGTCCCCCCCATGTCCCCCCAAGTCCCAATGTCCCCATGTCCCCCCCGTGTCGTCCCCCCCATGTCCCCCCCATCCCTCCCATCCCCAAGTGCCCCCCCGGCCCCCCCCCATGTCCCCCAGTGCCCCCCCCAAGTCCCAATGTCCCCCTGGGTCCCCATGTCCCCCCCGTGTGTCCCCCCCATGTCCCCCCCCATCCCCCCGTGTCCCCCCCATGTCCCCCCAAGTCCCAATGTCCCCATGTCCCCCCCCGTGTGTGTCCCCCCGTGTCCCCCCCATCCCTCCCATCCCCAAGTGCCCCCCCGGCCCCCCTCCCATGTCCCCCAGTGCCCCCCCCAAGTCCCAATGTCCCCCTGGGTCCCCATGTCCCCCCCGTGTGTCCCCCCCATGTCCCCCCAAGTCCCAACGTCCCCATGTCCCCCCCCGTGTGTCCCCCCCCGTGTCCCCCCCATGTCCCCCCCATCCCTCCCATCCCCAAGTCCCCCCAAGTCCCAATGTCCCGGTGTCCCCCCCCCCCCCCGTCCCACCCCATGTCCCCCCCATGTCCCCCCCAATGTCCCCATGTCCCCCCCCCCGTGTCGTGTCCCCCCCCCCCCGGCCGAGGCCACCTCAGCTCTACGGTGTTTATTGGCGTCTCTAACACTCACTGATGCAGATAAATAGTGGACATTGGTCACCGCCGCCACCGACCGCCGCCGCGGGGACACCGAGGGGACATCCCCGCCGCCACCACCCCCACCCCACCCCACCACCACCACCACCACCACCACGGGGACCCCCTCCCCAACGGGGACACCTCCCCCCAGCCGGGGAACGTCACCGCTGAGGCCACCTCCTTGGGGGACACGCTTCGCTGGGGACGTCCCTCGTGGAGGCCACCTCCCTTTGGGGACACGCTCAGGGCCACCACGTTGGGGACCACCACCACCACCCCCCTCCGCTGCCCCCCCCCCCCATGGAGGCCACCTCACTGGGGCCACCCCATCGAGGTCACCCAGTTGGGGACGTGCCATGGGGACGTCCGCCGTGGAGGTCACCCCATTGAGGTCACTCCATTGGGGACATCACATTGAGGTCATCCAGTTGGGGACGTGCCATGGGGACATCCGCCGTGGTCACCCCAGTGAGGTCACCCCATTGGGGATGTCCCTTTGGGACCACCCTCAGGGCCATCCCGTTGGGGACATTCCCCATGGAGATCACCCTATGGAGGCCACCCCATGGAGGTCACCTCATGGAGGTCACCCCCCTTGGTGACATCTCTTTGGGGCCACCCTCAGGGCCACCCCAATGGGGACATCCTCCATGGAGGCCACCTCACTGGGCCCACCCCCATTGAGGTCACCCTATTGGTGACATTCCATGGAGACCTCCCCCATGGAGGTCACCTCATTGAGGTCACCCCCTTGGGGACAACCTCCATGGAGGCCACCCCATTGGTGACATCCCCCACGGAGGCCACCTCACTGCAGCCACCCCATTGAGGTCACCCCGTTGGGGACATCCCTTTGGGGCCACCCTCAGGGCCATTCTTTTGAGGACCTCCTCCGTGGAGGCCACCTCACGGAGGTCACCCCGTTGGGGACATCCCTTTGGGGACACCCTCAGGGCCACCCCAATGGGGACATCCTCCATGGAGGCCACCTCATGGGGGACATCCCAGTGGGGACAAGCCCCATGGAGACCACCTCATGGAGGTCACCCCATTGGGGACATCCCATGGAGGCCACCTCATGGGGGAGGACATCCCAATGGGGACAAGCGCCATTGAGGCCACCTCACTGGTGACACCCCATGGTGATGTCCCCCGTTGAGGTGACCCCATTGGGGACATCCCTTTGGTGACACCCAACGATGACGTCCCCCATTGAGGTCACATGGTTGGTGACACCCCATGTTGAAGTCCCTCGTTGAGGTGACCCCATTGGGGACATCCCTTTGGTGACACCCCATGGCAACGTCCCCCGTTGAGGTGACCCCCCTTGGTGACACCCCACGATGACGTCCCCCGTTGAGGTCACATGGTTGGTGACACCCCATGGCGACGTCCCCCGTTGAGGTGACCCCCCTTGGTGACACCCCACGATGACGTCCCCCGTTGAGGTCACATGGTTGGTGACACCCCACGGTGACGTCCCCCATTGAGGCCACGCCCTGCAGGTCACCCCATGGAGCCCCGCCCCCCACGCCCCTCCCCCCCCGGTGTCCCCAGGGTCCCCTCCCCCCGCCCCTCCCCCCCCATTATTTTTTTTTTTCCCTCTTCCCCTTTTTCGCTCGATTTTGCCTTTTTTTTGTTTTCTCTCCTCGGTTTTGTGGTTTTTTTGGTGGTTTTTTTTTGTCCGGTTTTTGTTGGTTTTTTTTTTTTTAAATCCGGGCGGGTCCCCCCCTAAAGTGCGGTGGGGGCGGGGACACGGGGGGGGGGGGGGGGGGGGGACACGCGTGGGGGGTGGGGGTGGGGGAGGGGAGAGTCAGTAGCAAACGCGGCCACGAAAAGTGCAAACGGGAGGAGGGGGCCGCGGCCGGGGGGGGGGGGTGGGGGGTGTTGCACGAGGGGGCTCGCACGGGGAGAAGGGCGGGGTGGGTGGGCCTTGCACGAGGATCAGCCTTGCACGAGGCTCGGGCTTGCACGAGGGTGGGGCTTGCACGAGGATCAGCCTTCTGCAGGGACGGTCCTTGCACGAGGGCGGGTCCTGCGCAAGGATCAGCCTTTGCAGGAGAATGGGCCTCGCACAAGGATGGGCCTTGCACGAGGCGGCGCCTTGCACGAGGACCACGTTTGCACAAGGACGGTCCTCGCACGAGGATGCAGCTCATGCAAGGATGGTTCTCACAGGAGGACGGGCCTTGCACGAGGATGTGCCTCGCGCAAGGACCGCCCTCACGCGAGGAGGGCTTTTGCACAAGAACAGCCCTCGTGCAAGGAGGAGCTTTGCACAAGGCTGTCCCTTGCACACGTGGCGGGGGGGGGGGGAGGCGACGGCCTCGCACGGCCGGGCGTAGCGTGGGGGCGGCCTTGCACGAGGGCGGGGGGGAGCGTGAGAGGGGCCTGGCGTGGGTGTGCGTTGCACGAGGCTGGGCCTTGCACAGGGGCGCATTGCATAAAGACGGGCCTTGCACGGGGATGGGGTGTGGCACGGGCGTGGCACGAGGAGGGCGGTGCCGACCATGCACGCTCGTGCGAGGCACGAGGGAGTGCGGGAGGGGCGGAGGGCCGTGCAACGGGGAAGACACCGGGCGGCACCTGGCCATGCGACGCACGAGGATGCTCCTTGCACACCCGTGCATCGCACGCGGATGGCCTTTGCGCAGCCGCGTGTTGCACGAGGCTGCTCGTTGCACGAGGCTCCACCTTGCCTGGCCGTGCGTTGCACGAGGATGCCCCTCACACAAATGTGCCGCACCGGGGCACGCTCCTTGCACGCCCGCGCCTTGCACGAGGATGGCGTGTGTCGTGTTGTGTCCCCCCCCCCCGCCCCATAGGAAGACGTGGGGCCTCGCACGCCCCTCGCACGCCCCTCGCACGCTGCGGGGGGGGGGGGGGCACACACACACACGCTGGAATGTCGCTGCGATGCCGTAAGGTGCCAAGGGGGGGGTCGGGTTTTGGGGGGTCCCGGGATAGTGGGGGGGACCCCAGGTGGTGGGGGGAGGGGCCCTGGGTTATTGGGGGCCCTTGTGGGGGGGGAGGGGGCGTTTGGGGGTGCAAAATCCTGCGGGGGGGGGCTGTATATTGGGGGGGTCCCCTATACTGGGGGGTGGGGGGGTCCCCTCACTATTTTGGGGGGGCCCGGGGGGGTCTCACTATACTGGGGGGGGTCCCTGTACTGGGGGGTGGGGGGGGGGGCCCAGTATATTTTGGGGGTCCCTTATACTGGGGGGGTCCCCTCTACTGGGGGGGCCCAGACCCCGACTGTGTGTGTGTGTGTCCCCAGTTTGGGGTGACTGGGGGCCCCCCCAGTATACCCAGTGCTCCCCCCCCCATCCCACACTGGTCCCTGTGGCACCCCCAGAACCTGCTCCCCCCCCCCCCCCGCCCATGGCATATGGGGGGGTCCCTCTGCCCCCCAAGTCCCCATGGAGGGGGGGGGGGGAATCCCCCCTCTGCCCCCCCACATGTCCCCAATAAGGGGGGGTCCCCCCAGTGTCCCCTATGGGGCAGAGGGACCCACCCAACCTCCCCTATGGGCCCCCCATTATCTCTTATGGGGCCCCCTCATTTCCTAGGGGGCCCCCCCCCAAACCTCCTATGGGGCCCCCCACATCCTATGGGGCAGGACCCCCCCAAATCCTAGGGGGCCCCCCCTAAACCTCCTATAGGACACCCCCCCACATGTTATGGGCCCCCCCCATCTGCTGTGAGCCCCCCCACATCCTATGGGGCAGGGGCCCCCCCAAATCCTATGGGGGCCCCCCCACATCCTATGGGCCCCCCCAAATCCTATGGGGCCTCCCCCAACCTATGGGTACCCCCTCATCCTATGGGGCCGCCCCCCCCCCCCACCCCCCCCCCCCCCCCCTCAAGTCCCCCCCCCGGCTTTCCGGGGTCGCTCCCCTCCCCCTCCGGGGAAACTAAAAGTGGGGGGTAGGGAGGGGGGAGGGGGGACACCCCCCCCTCCCCCCCCCCAAAAACCCCTCGTTTTCGGGGAGCACCACGCTGAGGGCCAGGGGGAGGGGGAAGGGGTAGGGGTACGCGGCCACCAGCCGGGGGCCGAAGGAGAGGGGGAAGGTGGGGGGAGGGGCGTGGGGGTGGGGGGGGAGGGGTCCCCCCCTTTGTCCCCCTCCCCCCCCTCCCCCCGTTTCGGGGTCCCCCCCCCGCCTCAGTAGAGCCAACGGTTGTTCCTGAACCGGGTAACCCCCGCTGGGACCCGGCGACGGTGACACCCCTTCGTCACCCGTCACCGCGACGTCATCACCCCCGTCACCGGGAACCGGCGGGGGGGCGGTGACATCATCACCCGGCGGCGGGGGAAGGGGGACACCCCCTTTTTCCCCTCCCCCTTCTTCCTTCACCGCCGCCGCCGCCACCGTCGGCGGGGTGTAGGCGATGACAGTCGGCGGCGACGGCGGCGGCGATTCCGCCTGATGCCGTTTGGCGTGTCGGCTGAGCGCCGCCGCCGTCTTACACACCTTGGCGCAGCGGCTACAGGCGAAACGCAGCGACGGCCGCCGTCCCACGCGGGGGGTGGGGGGAGCGGTTGTACCTACCCCCCCACCCCCGCCTGACGTCCCCTCGTGTCCCCGTTGGTGTTTCCGTAATTTCCTCAAAGCCGTGAAAGTTTTCCCGCACACCCGGCAAGGGTGTTGCCAATCCCGCCGCCGGTGCCCGTCCCCCGACTGCGCGTCGCCGTCACCTTCGTCGTCGTCACCCGTCGACCACCGTAACGAGCGCAACTTGCGGCGCCAACGGGATTTCTTCGCCTTGACGGCGCCGGTTGTGCCGCCGCCTGTTGTACCGCCGGTCGTACCGCCGCCGGTTGTCTTCCGTTTGGGTTTGTAGGTGTAATACGGCCGCCAAAGACGGTCCTCGGCGTCGCTGTCGTCGTCGCCGCTCCGGCGGGAACAGGCGGCGGCGGCGGCGGCGGTGCGACGGTGAGCGGTCGGGGAGGCGGCGGTACCGGTGCCGGTGGTCTCCAACCGGAGGTCGGTCTCGGAGATGCGCCGCTTGACGATGGCCTCCTCCCCGATACGGACGGTGATTTGGCAAAGCGGCGCCGCCCGGCTCTCCCCCGCCGTCCCCACGTAGGCCGGTTTGGCGACGTAGGTCATGGTACGACCGGCGGCGGCGACGGCGGTACCGCCGGTGGCGGCAGCGGGTGACGGTTGGGTTGTTGGCGCCGTTCCGCCGTCACCCGCCGGCGCCTCCCCAGCCGCTCGCTGCGCCTCGATGTAATCCCGCAGCACTTGCTTCTTCATCGGCCGCGCCGCCGTCGCCGTCGCCGGCACCGCCGCCGGCACCGCCGCCGCCTCCCCCGCCCTCCCGTTGTAGGCGATAACGGACGCGGCCGCCGCCCCGCTGTGAACGATGACGGATGCCGACGGTCGCCCGTAGGCGATGACCGACGCCGGTTCGGGTCTCGGCGACGGGAAAGCGCCGACGGTCGCCGACGGCTCTACCGGGTTGGCCGTCGGTAAGAGGATGCCGTCGGCCACCAAGCCTTGGCTGTAGGTCTTGTAGGGTCGCTTGTGCGCCCGCATGGGCAACAGCCGGTAGAGCTTGAGGGCGTTGAGTTTGGGTTTGTAGCCGCCGTTGGGCGTCTTCTCGGAGGAGATGAGCCCGGGGTTGATGCCGTGGAAGGCTTTCTGGTGCGTCTTGAGGTTGTAGTAGGTGACGAAGGTCTCCCAGCAGAAGATACACTGGTAACGGCGCTCGCCGGTGTGCCAGACCTCGTGTTTGGTGCGGTACTCGGCCAAAGCGAAGACCTTGTCGCAGTAACGGCAGGGGTACTTGCGTCGCCAGGAGTGGACGTTGGCGTGACGCTTGAGGCTGGAGAGCGTCATGTAGGAGCGTTGGCAAACCCCGCACAGGTAGACCACGTGCCCGTCCACCACCTTCACCACCGGTTCTTGCTCAGGGATCAACTCCAAGGCCCGGTGACGCAACAGCAATGCCTTCTTGCCTTGTTTCAGCGGCGGCGCGGCGGCGTTGGCAGCGGCGGCGGCGGCGGCGGCGGCGTCCGCGTCGCGGTGGCCGTCCTTGCAGAGGACCTCGTGGGTTTGCAACCTCTTGACGTGGATGAAGCTCTTGCCGCAATGCCGGCACGCCAAACCCCGGCGCCCGCGGTGAAGCTTGGCGTGCAACCCCAACGCCGCCGCCGTGCTGAACCCCCGACCGCACAACCCGCAACGCAACGACGCCGACGATGACGCCGACGCCGACGTCACCGGTTCGGCTACCGTCGGCGTTTCGCTCGCTCGAGGCGGGCAGGTTAAATCCACCGGGGCGGCGGGCGAGCGGGGATCCCCCGTCACCGGGGGGGTCCAAGATCCGTTCATCTCCTTGGGGGTCCCCGCTTCCAACCCTTGGAGGCAAGAGATACCCAACCGCCGGCCGACGGCGCCCAACTCGCGGGCGGCTGCCTGCGACGGGACGGCCAAGCGGGAGTTGTAGATGAAGTTGAGGACGTCGGAGAAGACGCCGGCTTGAACGCCGGGAAGCTCCAAAACTTGGGCGGGGGTCGGGCAGGCGGGTTCTTCGGCCAAAGCTTGTTTGAAGAAAGGGCTGGAGGCGGCCAAGACGTTTTTATGGGCTCGGAATTTGGTGTCCTCGGCGATGATGGTGACGTCACAGAACTGACCCCGCAACCGTTGCTCGTTCAACTCCACCAGTAACGAACGGCAATGCCCGGCGTCCGACACCTCCACGACCGGAGCCATCCCCGTGGCGCCCACCTGCGGGATACGGGGGATCAGTGGGGATGGGGGCGGGGGGGGGCCCGGACACCTGTGTCCCCTAACTTGGGGGTCTCAGGTGCCCGGACCCCCTAACTTGGGGGTCCCAGACCCCCGGGTCCCCTCCACGGGGCTGACCAGACGCCTGGGTCCACTCTACGGGGTCACTCGCACACCTGAGTCCCCTATTTTGGGGGTCCCAGGTGCCCAGGTCCTCTATTTTGGGGGGGGTCCCAGACACCCGGGTCCCCTAATTTGGGGGTCCTGGATACCAGGGTCCCCTCTTTGGGGACACTCGAGCACCCGGGTCCCCTCTATGGGGCTGACCAGACGCCCAGGTCCCCTCTATGGGGTCACTCACGTACCTGGGTCCCCTATTTGGGGGTCCCTGACACCTGGGTCCCCTGTTTTGGGGGGGTCCCAGATATCTGGGTCCATTCTATGGGGCTGACCGGACGCCTGGGTCCCCTGTTTGGGGGTCACCTGAATGTCTGGGTCCTCTCCGTGGGGTCACTCGGATGCCTGGGTCCCTTCTGTGGGAACTTGGGGGTCCCCATGGCCCAGCCAGCCCCACGGCGTGGGGGTCCCCAGCCCCACACCACCTTCATCCCCAGCCCCACAGGTCCCCCCGGCTCAGCCCCATGGATTAGGGTCCCCAGCCCCACAGTTTAGGGGTTCCCCAGCCCCATGGATCAGGGTCCTCCAGCCCCACAGTTTAGGGGTCCATCAGCCCCACACAATGGGGACCTCCAACCCCACATATTGGGGTCCCCCAGCTCCAGAATTTAGGGCTCCCTCAGCCCCACACATCTGGGTCCCCAGCCCCACGGCATGGGGACCCCCAGCCCCACATATCGCACTCCCTCAGCCCCACACATGCTCCCCCGCAGCCCCACAGATTGGGCTCCCCCAGCCCCACACATCCACTGACAACCCCCCCCTCCCCGGTTATCTGGTGCCCCCCCTGCTGTGGGTCAGGGTGTCCCTGTGCCGTGGGGCTGGGGACCCAGATATGTGGGGCAGGGTCTTGTGGTGCTATGGGGCAGGGATGTCCCCGTGCCGTGGGGCCAGCGGTCCCTGTGCCGTGGGGCAGGGTCCACCCCCGTGCTGTGGGGCTGGAGCATCCCCTTGTGCCGTGGGGCAGAGTCTCCCCGTGCCGTGGGGCAGGGTCCCCCCTGTGCCGTGGGGCAGGGTGTCCCCGTGCTGTGGGGCTGGAGGTCCCTGCCCCACGGCGTCCCAGCCCCACGGCACGTCCCGGCCGCCCGGCCTCCCCCCCACCGCGGCACCAAGGAGCCATTTTGCATCGGGGCCTCCCCGGCCGGCGGCTAAAATGGCTGCGGGAGCCGCCGCGGCTGCGACCCACGGCGCGACCCACGGCGTCACCCCCGACATCACCGACAACCCTGGGGCTGCCCCACGGCCTGACCCGCGGTGACACGCGCAGCCCGACCCACAGTGACACCCGGCAGTGCCCCACAGCGCAACCCACGGTGACACCCGTAGCCTGACCCACGGCGTCACCCGCGCCATGACCCCCCAGCATCACCTCTGACCCACGGCATGACCCACGGTGTCACCCACAACACTGGGGCTGCCCCACAGGACGACCCACGGAGTCACCCACAGCCTGCCCCACAGCACAGTAGCTGCCCCACAGTGTGACCCACAGCCTGCCCCACAGCACTAGGGCTGCCCCACAGCTTGAACCACAGCCCAACCCACGGCACCTCCGTCCCTGGGGCTGCCCCATAGTGTGACCCACAGCATGACCTCTGGCAGTGGGGCTGCCCCACGGTGTGCCCCACGGTACCTCCGTCCCCACGGCTGCCCCACAGCGTGACCCACAGCCAGCCCAGAATCCATCCCAAACCCCACGAGCCCCCCATCCTGCCCCCCAACCTGCCCCACACCCCCGGGGCTCCCCCCAGCTCATTACCGGACCCTCTTAACGACCCCCCCCCAGCCCCCCCCTTCCCAGCATTCCCTGCTCTGCCCCACGGCATCTCTGGGGCTCTGGGATGGCTCCTGGCCTCAAGGGCCCCCCCAAGTTCATGGGATCCCCCCTGGGGTCAAGGGACCCCCCCAAAGGGTCAGGGGATCCCTGAGAGATCAGGGGACCCCCCCCCAAGGGGTCACAGGGGTCCCCCAAGTTCAGAGGACCCCCCCAAGTTCATGGGACCCCCCCCAAGTTCACAGGAACCCCCCCCGGAGATCCAGCCCCAGGGATCCTGGCAGATCCCAGATCCCATCTCGTGGGATCCCCCCCCCCAAATCCCCCCCCCCGGCTGTCGGGGATCCCCAGGGATCAGTTTTGGGGGGTTATGGGGGGGAAGGGGGGGGCTGGCTGGGATCCAGCTTCCCTGTGCCTGAGCCCTGCCAGCACCCCACAGCGCCGTGGGGCAGGATTTGGCCCCACAGCATCACCCCATGGAGCCATGGGGCAGGATTCGGCCCCATAGCAGCACCCCATAGCGCTGTGGGGTAGGATTCAGCCCCATAGTATCACCCCATGGAGCTGTGGGGCAGGATTTGGCCCCATAGCAACACCCCATAGCACCATGGGGCAGGATTCGGCCCCATAGCATCACCCCACAGAGCTGTGGGGCAGGATTTGGCCCGTTGCCGTGGCGATGGGGGGTTCTAGATCAGGCAGGTTGCCGTGGAGACCGGGGGGAGGGGGCTGTCCAGGCAGGGTTGCCATGGTAACGGTGTGGGGTACCCCTTACCTGTGAGCGGAGGCCTCATGGACTAGGTGTTGCTGCTCCGGGGGTCCTCGGTGGGGGGTCACAGCCGGCAGGGCCTCCTGGGGGGCGGGGGGAACGGAGGGGGGTGAGTACACCCGGACACGGCGGGGGGGGGGGGCGGTACCCAGGGTGCTGAGGGACAGGCAGGAACACCCGGACACGGGGGTCCCCGGGATGGAGGGTGGGCAGGGGAGCTGCAGTGCTTGGGAAACACCCTGCCGTACGGCTGTTGTCAGGCAGCAACAGGCAGAAGGCAGCTTGGGACCCCTGGCAGCAGAGATGGGAAGCAGGTGTAGCCTGGCTACAGTCGGAGGGGCGCTAAATCAAGGCAGGTACAGGCAGAGCGCGGTGCCCCCGGTACACCCGGCAGGCTGCCAGTGGGTACCTCACAACCGCGTCAAGCTGTGACCGCGGGTGTGCGATGTGTGACACGGCTACAGCACGCCATCACCGTGCCAGCCAGGTACGGCTGTAGCGGGGTGGGGACAGGCAGGGGCACCTCAGTCCTGGCTTCTGCCTCCAGTTGTGCCGGGAACAGTCAGTTGTCACGGAGGGGAGAAGGTACAGTCGGAGGCAATGGGGGGGTGTGCGTCACAGTCTGGTGGTACAACGCGTGTGTGTGCAGGTGACAAAATGGAAGCGGGTGACAAAATGGAAGCGGGTGACAAAATGGTGGCGGGTGACAAAGTGGCAGTGGGTGACAAAATGGTGGCGGGCGACAAAGTGGCAGCGGGTGACAAAGCGGCAGCGGGGGTGCGCATCTCTGGGTACCACGTGACATGGGACACGTGACGTCATGGGAGTGTTGTGGCGGTTGTGACGGGGGCGTGGCGTACAGTATGATGTCATCGCCACCGCAGAAGAGACAGGCGTGATGATGGGGTGGGGGGGAGGCGGGGAAGCCGACTGTGCCCCACAGTGACAGGTACAGCCAGATAAAGCTCTCCTGGGGTGTGCGGGTGTGATGTCATTGGAGGTGCAGGGGGGGGCGTGTCAGCTATGGTATGATGTCATACGCCATCTGAGCGATGTCGCAAAGCTGTACGTGTCCCGCACAGCCGGATGCAACCGGGGGGGGGGGGTGTACAGTCGGGGGGGGGGGGCACCACTGACTGACGGGGGGGTGTTGTGCCAAGCGGGTTGTGGGGAGGGGGTACAGTCGGGCAGGAGGTGACACGGGGGCGAGAGGGGACACGCTGGGTACAACCGATGACAGCGGGGGTGGGGTCAAGGGGGAGGGGAACAACCTGACGCAGCGGCTACAGCTGGAGGCCGACAGGGAGGGCGGGAAGGGGGGAGACAGGCGGAGGGGACACCCCCCCATGCACACACCCCCTCCCCCCATGTGCACACCCCCTCCTCCCATCCACACGCATCTCCCCCCACCCCCACCCCCCCAACCCCGGAAACCCTCCGTCAACCGGAACAACCCCACGAGGAAACACCCGGACAACCCCGTCCCCCTTCCCCGCCCACCCCTGGGTGACCAGGGAGGGGACCCCAAGTGTCACCAGGGGGGGGACACCAACCCCTTCCCCCCCCCTCCCCCCAAATACCCCTTCTTCACCCCTCCCCCCCCCCAAAAAAAAAGTACCACCGGAGCCGCCTGACAACCTCCATCCGGCGATGACGGAGGGGGGGACGTCACCGTCACCGAGAGGCAACAGGCGGTGGCATCCCCGGTGGTGGAGGAGACACCGTGGTGATGGGGGGGGGGGGGAAGATGTCACCCAACCGTTGCCATGGAAACAACCCCCCCAACACCCCTCCCCCCCAACAACCCCTCCCCCCCCCCAAGGTCCTGCCAGGGGAAAGACCTTTCACCTGTAGCCAATGGGGGAGCAGAGAAAAAGGGGGTCCCCGCCCCGTGTCACACCCCCCGTGGGCCAATGGGATGGCGGGGAACGCAGACGTCAGTGCTCACCTGGATGCTCATTGGCTGGGTTGGGAGTGATGTCACGAGGCCCCCTTCCTACCACAAGCCCTTGCGTCGGGTGTTGTTAAAGGAACAGGCGGCGGCGGAGGAGGCTGGGGGGGGGGTGCGAGGGTGGGGTCAGGCGGGTGACGCGCACAGGCGGACGCGGGTGACGGAGGTGTCACCGCGTCACCCGGGTGCGCGCGAGGGGCTGGGGACACCCCCCCACCCCCCTTTTACGCCTGTGGATGGGGGTGACGCAGAGGACAGTCGCACGCGTGTACAGGCGGAAAAGGGGGGCGCGACAGGCGGGGAGGGAGGCACCCAGGGGTGGGGGCACAGGCCGCGCACAAGCGCAACGGGCGTGACACATGCCCTGACCGCGCGCAACACCCGCGCTGCACACACGGAGCACGCGCGCAGTCCACGCGACACCCCCGGCAGACAGTCGGCGCACATACGCAACACGCGGAGCACACGCGCGGGGCATGTAACACCCCCAGCACAGTCCGTGCGTGTACGCGACACCTGCAACACGCGGACGTACGCGGCACACACACACACAACACCCACGCTGCACGCAACAGCGCGGATGCAACACCCGCGGCTGCGCGCACAAGCAACACACGTACGCCACGCACAGGCTGTGCGCGCAAGCAACGCGCGCAACACCCGCGCCGCACAGGCAGCACGTGCACACATGCGCACGACACCCTGAGAGCGCACGCATGCACAACGCGCACAACACCCGCGCTGCGCACGAGCACCCCCAGCACAGTCGGTGCATGTACACAACACGCACAACACCCGCGCTGCACGCGCACACCGTACACGCACGCAGACAACACCCGCAAACACCCTGTGCAGAGCAAACGTGCGACGTGTTTGCACACGCGCGCACACACGCAACCACTGTGCACACGCACAGACCACACTCGCACCGTGCACACGCATGCAGTGTGCACAACCGCCATACACGTGTGTCTCCGGCCTGTGCCGTGGGACTGACACACCCACACCCTGACACCCCTCACACGTGTGCACAGCGTGACGCGACACACAGCCTGAGCCGCAGGAGCGACACAACCCCATCGTGCACGCACGCTCGCACACGTGTCACAACACGCGTGTAGTCACACCCCCTCACAGCCCAACAGCACTGTGAACGCACACGCAACCGCGTGTGCAATGACACACGGACACGCAATTGCACAGGCACGTGGACGTACAGCCGCAGAATCACACCCAGGCACAACCGCGTGTTCATACGGGGACACAACCGCACAATTGCACCGACTGATAACCACATGCAAAGTCACGTGTGCACAATCACACACAGGCACAACCACGCATGGACGCATGATGCACACACACACAACACGCGTGGACACACAACCGCACGTGGACACCCGACACAGTCACACGCAGACACGCAGCTGTACACGGGCTCACAGCCGCACACAGACGCTTGACACACACACGCACAACCACACACGGAAATGACGCACAAGCACACGCGGACGCACAACAGCACATGGACACCTGACGCTCACAACCGCAGATGGACACACAACCACATGCAGACATGACACACACAACCAGACGCAGATGCACAACCGCGCACGGACATGACACACGCACAGAGACGCGTGACGGCACACGGACACGCGACCACACGCAGACGCACAACCGCACGCGGCCACGACACTCACAGTCACATACAGATGCACAGCTGCACACGGACGCAACAGGCAACAACACGCAAACGCACAACCACACACGGACACTTGACGCACACAATCGCACGCGGACACAACACGCTCATGGATGCACAACTGCACACGGACACTTGACACACACAACTGCACGCGGCCACGACGCTCACAGTCACATACAGACGCACAACCGCACACGGACACTTGACATACACAACCGCACACAGACGTGACGCACAACTTTACACGGACGCTTCACACGCACAACCGCACACGGACAAACCACCCCCGCACACCCGCACACAGACACACAACCGTACACGGACACTCGACACACGCAACCGCCCGTGGACCCCCCGGACCCCCGCCCCACACACGGACACGCACAACCCCAGCCGCCCCCACAGACACGCAGCCGCGCCCCCCCCCCCGCCCCCCAACAGTCGCACACGCACAACCGCACCCGGCCGCCCCCCGACACCCCCAAACCCCCAGGGCCGGACACACCCCCCCCCCCGTGCCAGCAGCACTTGGGGGGCGGGGGGGGGTGTTGGGGGCTCGGGGTGTTTGGGGGGCTCTGGGCGAGGGTCCCGGAGGGGGGTCGGGACATTTTGGGGGTACGGGGGGTGGTCAGGGCGGGGTGTTGCAGGGGGGCGGGGCACTTTGGGGGTCCCAGGGCACTTTGGGGGGCTCGGGGGGGCATTTTGGGGGTGGGGGGGACCCAGGGGCAGTGGGGAGGGTGGGGGGGGTGTCGGCCCCATCAGGACCCCCCTGTTCACCGGGCGGGGGGCGGTACCGGGGGTGTCACGATGCCGTGACAGGCCCGATACGGGGCGGGGGGTCCCGGTACCCCCCAGGGACGGGTGTTGGGGGGGGTACCCCCAGTCCGGGGGGGGGGGTCCCGGTTCCTCCCAGGGGTCCCGGTGCTGGAGAAAGGGGGGGGGGGGTGTCGTTACCAGGGGCCTGTCCCGGGGCCGGTTGATGTTGCGGCGGCGGCGGCGGCGGCACAAGATGGAGGCGGCGCCGTTGGGCCCCGGGTGGGAGGGAGCCCCCCCCGCCCCACACCACGGGGGACACGGGGGGGACACGGGGGGGACACGGGGGGGGACACACGGCGGAGAGGGGGACATGGCGGGGAACGGCGGAGGGACGGGGGGGACAAGGGGAGGTGGACGGAGGGCACAGGCGGAGGCACAGGCGGAGGGACAAGCGGAGGGATAAGCGGGGGGCACAGTGGGACAAAACTGGGGGACGCGGCCAGGGGACACAGGCGGGGGGACGCAGGCGGGGGGTACAGCTGGGGTGGGGGTACAGTGGGACACAATGGGGGACACAAGAGGGGGTACAGGAGGACGCAGTCGGGGACACAGCTGGGGGTACAAGCGGGGATACAGCCAGGGTGGGGTACGGTGGGACACAACGGCGGGGGGACAAGCAGGGGACAAGCAGGGTACAGCAGCGCACAAACGGGGGGCACAGCCGGGGGCACAGCTGGGTACGGCAGTACACAACCGGGGACACAACTGGAGTACAACAGGACACAACTGGACACACAACTGGGGTACAACAGCACACAACCGGGGTACAACAGGACACAACTGGACACACAACAACTGGGGTACAACAGCACATACAGAGGGATACAACCAGGGTACAACAGCACACAACTGGGGACACAACAATTGGGGTACAACAGCACATACAGAGGGATACAACCAGGGTACAACAGCACACAAACAGGGATACAACTGGGGTACAACAGCACACAACCAGGGGGACAAGTGGGGACACAACCAGGGACACAACAGGACACAACTGGGGTACAGCAGCACACAACCGGGGACACAACTGGATGCAGCTGGGGACACAACTGGAGATACAATGGGGCACAACAGGACACAATTGGGGTACAACAACACACAACTGGGGACACAACTGGGGTACAACAGGACACAACTGGACACAGGTGGGGTACAGCAGCACACAGCCGGTGACACAACGTACATGGCTGGGGGTACCACAGACCACAGCTGTCCGTGTGTGTTGTAGCGCTGTGTTCTTGGCGTTGTACTGTCACAAGTTGCGCCACGTTGTGTCACGTTGTCACCGCGTCGCCGGCTGCATCGTGTTGCACGGTGCACTGGGTTGTGTTGTACGTCAGGCTGTGCCGCGCGGTGTTGCAGGCTGTATTGTACATCAGGTTGTGTTGTGCGCCAGGCTGAGTTTCACAGCGTTGTGGGTTGTGTTGTGCGTCAGACTGTGCTGCAGAGTGTTGTGGGTTGTGTTGTGCAACAGGCTGCGTATGGTCAGGCCGCGCCGCACGGTGTTGCGGGTTGTGTTGTAGGTCAGGCTGAGTTTCACGGTGTTGCAGGTTGTGTTGTGCATCAGGCTGTGCAGCACATCAGGGTGTGTTGCACGTTGTTGTGGGTCATGCTGTGCATCAGTGTTGCAGGTTGTGTTTCATGTCAAGCTGTGCCGCACGGTGTTGCAGGTTGTGTTGTGTGTCAGGCTGTGCTGCACGGTGTTGTCATTTGTTTTGCACATCAGGCTGTACAGGACGGGGACGCAGGCGGTGTTGTGTGTCAGGCTGTGCTGGACAGTGTTGCAGGAAATGTTGTGCAACAGGCCGCGGTGCAGGGTGTTGCGGGCTGTGTTGTATGTCAGGCTGCATGATGTTGTGGGTTGTGTTGTGCAACAGGTTGTGTTGCACGTCAAGCCATTGTGTTCTGTGTCAAGCACGTCGCAGGTTGTGTCCCGTGTCAGGCTGCGCCGCACGGTGTCGTGGGATGCGTTGTGCGACAGGCTGTAGCACACGTCAGGCTGAGTTTCACGGTGTCGAGGGGTTGTGTCGTATGTCAGGCTGCACCACACGGTGTTGCGGGTTGTGTTGTGCGTCACGTTGTACATCAGGCTGTGTCACATACCATTGCGTGTTGTGTTGTGGCACGCGGTGTTGCCTGTTACTGTGCATCAGGCTGTGTCGCACAAGCGGCACCGTGGGCCTGTACACCCCGGGGACAACCACGTCTGTCACCGCCTGTACCCCTTGTCATGCCACCGCTGTAACCTGTCGTGTCCCCTGACGTCCCCAGCTGCGGGGTGTTGTTGTATCCCCCCCAGTCACGCTGTATCACCCCGTTTCTTGGGTCATAGACACAGGGACCCCACTGGTGACCCCACCAGTGACGGTGACCAGATCCCACCAGGGGACATGACACAGGGCGACGATGTCACCGATGACAGGCGGACGCGGTGACACTTGGGGGGGTGTGACGGACACCCCGTGGGTGATGGGGGATGGAGGGACGTGCACCCCACTAATGACGCGGTGCCGAACCCTCCCGCTCCCCCCAAAACACCCTTTTCTTGCCTCTTTCTGCCCCCAAATCCTCCTGCTCCCCTCGGGTCCCCCCTCCCTGCCCCTAACTGCCCCCCAAACCCTCCTGCTCCCCCAAATCCCCCCTCCCTGCCTCCCCAGGCTCTCCTGCTCCCCTGCAAACACCCCCCAGCCCCTCCCGCCCCCCACGACCCCCTCCCCGTCTCCCCCAGCCCCTTCCCCGCCGTCCCTGAGGCCGCCCCCGCCATGCACGGAGTAGGCCCAAAGCCGCGGCCTTTCCCAGCGGCGGCGGCTGAGCCGACGAGCATCGGCGCGGGCGGGGACAGTGGGCGAGGCCGCGGCGGCGCAGGCCGCGACCCGGAACGGAGCTTCGGCAATCTCCGACCTCTTCGGTAATCTCCGGCCGCTTCCGGCAGCGCTTCGGCAATCTTCGGCCGCTTCCGGCAACGCTTAGCGCTTGGGGGCGGGGGGCGGGGCTTTCCGCCGCGCGCGCCTCATGAATTATTCATGAACCGGTCCCACCGCGGGAGGGGAGGCCGCCGGTGCTGCGTCCCGCCGGTGTCACACGGAGCAGCCTCCCTTTCCCGCTCCCCCCTCGCTCTTCGCTTCCTTCGGTAACGTTAACGGATGCCTCTGCCCCCTCCTCTCTCCACCGCCTCAATCCCGGCGTCCTCCGCGCCGCTCCCCCCCCCTTTGCCGCTCCGCCGTTTGGTACGCTCCGACCACGCCCCTTCCTGCCGCACGGTCCGCCTCGCGCAGGGGGCGAGTCTATATAAGGAGGCGCGGGCGGCCCCGACGCTCAGTCGCGCCGGGGAGCGCGGAGCGGCCGGAGGCAAAGGGAGGGGGAGGCCGGCGGGGCGCCGGGGTTATTAGGGGCTGGGGGGGGCGGCAGCGGCTCGCCGTGGGGCCGGTTCCCCCCGGTGGGATTTGACCGTTAAAGCGGCTGAGCGATTCTGAAGTAGTCGAGGCGGCGTAAGGCCGCGGTCCGACCGGCGCCATGCACGGTGGGCCGCCCTCGGGGGACAGCGCTTGCCCGCTGCGAACCATCAAGAGAGTCCAGTTTGGCATCCTCAGCCCCGATGAGATGGTACCGGAGCCGGGGAGAGGAGACGGCGGAGGGAACGGGGACAGAGGGGAAGCGGCGGCGGGAAATGGCGCCGGGGCACCGAGAGGGGGGGATAGAGAAGCCCCGGGGACGGGCGGTGCCCGACGGGGTGTAGCGCCCCCCAGAGGCCGGGGGGAGAGGGTGGAGGGGACGTTGGGGTGTCCTGGAGGGACCTTGGGGTCTCTGGGGGTGCCCGGGGGGTCTCTGGAGGGGGGGTGAGGTGCTTAGGGTGTCCTGGAGGAGCACTGGGATCATTGGGGGGGTCGAGCGGGGATTTTGGGGTGCGTGGAGTGATGTGGGGGTCCTTGGAGGTGTCTCTGGAGGGGAGCTGAGGTTCCTGGAGGGGCCTTGGGGTCCCTGGGGTGCCCTGGAATGGCACTGGGGTCCTTGGGGGGTGCTCTGGAGGGGTATTGGGGTCCCTGGGTATCATGTAGAGGGATATAGGGGTGCCTTGGAAGGTTCTTGAGGTCCCAGGGGGTCCCTTGGGGTGCCCTGGAGTGGTATTGGGGTCTCTGGGGATGCCCAGGGAGCATGTAGAGGATTCTTGGGCTGTCTTGGTGAGACCTGGGCGTCCCTGGGGATGCCCAGGGGGTCTCTGGAGGGGAATTGAGGTTCTTAGGGTGCCCTGGAGGGGTCTTGGGGTGTTTGGAGGTGCCCTGGAGGTGTGCTGGGCTGTCCTGGAGGAGCATTGGGATCATGGGGGGGGTCCGGGGGGATTTTTGGGTGCGTGGAGGGGAATTGGGGTGCCCTGGAGGGGTGTGGGGGTCCTTGGAGGTGTGTCTGAAGGGAAATTGAGGTCCCTGGGGTGCCCACCAGGCCTCTGGAGGGGTATTGGGGTCCCTGGGGGTGCCCAGGGGGCTTGTGGAGGAACATTAGGGTCCCTGGGGTGGCCCTGGGGGGGTCTAGGAAATCGTTGGAGTTTTTGGGGAGCCCTGGAGTGGTACTGGGGTCCCTGGGGATCATATGGAGGGACATGAGGGGGCCCTGGAGGGTCCTTGGGGTCCCAGGGGGTCCCTTGGGGTGCCCTGGAGTGGTATTGGGGTCTCTGGGGATGCCCAGGGAGCATGTGGAGGGACATTGGGGTGCCCCGGTGGGACATTGGGGTGCCCCGAAGGGGTATTGGGGTCCCTAAGGGTGCCCTGGAGGGGTGTTGGGGTCCCTGGGGGTGACTTGGGGTGGCCAGAGATGTCGGGGGGGCCCTTTGGGGGTCTCCGGGGGAGTTTCAGGGTGCTTACAAGGTGCTTTGCAGTGGCTTGGGGTAACCCGGGGGTGTCTTGGGGTGTCCCCGAGCCCCCCCTTGTCCTGCCCTCATCTATTTGGGGTGTCATGGGGTGCTTAGGAGATGAACTGGGGGGGCTAGGGGCTCCCCGCGTGCCTCAGTTTCCCCTCACCCCCCCTCTTCCCCTCCCAGAAACGGATGTCGGTGACCGAGGGGGGCATCAAGTACCCCGAAACGACAGAGGGGGGTCGCCCCAAATTGGGGGGGCTCATGGACCCCCGTCAGGGTGTCATCGAGAGGACGGGGCGCTGCCAGACCTGTGCTGGTGAGTGGGGGCCCCCCAAAACCCCCCGGGGAAGTGGGGTGCGTTCCTGGGGGAGGGGGTGGGATTTTGGGGGGGTCTCTCTTTTTTTTGGGGGGTCTCCTCTTTTTGGGGGTCTGTTATGGGAAGGAAAGGGGGGTGATACCCTGGAGCACCCCGTTGTCCCCCCAGGAGCATCCCACCTCTGTGTAGAGCTGCTCTGGGATGGTTTTTTTTGTGGGGGGCACCCCCTTCTTTTTTGGGGAGCCCCATTTTTTGAGGGGGGCATCTTCCAGGTCACACATTGTGGCTGGAAAAGGGGGTGATCCCCAACAGCCCCCCATTTGCGCGCCCCCCCCCCAAATTGCAGGGCCACCTTGCCTCAATATAGCCCCACTCGGGGGTTTCTTTTAGGGGGGATTGTTCTCTTTTTGGGGGTCTTGTTTTGGGGGAGCCCTTTCTCTTGGAGGGGAGGGATCCCCTTTTTGGGGGTGATTTCCTTCCAGCCCCCCCTTTTCCCCCCCCACCCCCAGGAATTCACCTCAACCCCCACTCCTGACCGCACTTCTGGTGGGACAAAACCTTGCCTGGGGGGGGGTGGGGTGTCCCCAAATCCTAAAACCTTCCCCTAAAATGATGGGGTACCCCCCAAAATGATGGGGTACCCCTCCCAGGAAACATGACGGAGTGTCCGGGCCACTTCGGTCACATCGAGCTGGCCAAACCCGTTTTCCACGTCGGTTTTTTGGGCAAGACCATGAAGATCCTGCGTTGCGTCTGCTTCTTCTGCTCCAAGCTGCTGGTGGACTCGGTGAGACCCCCCCAAAAAACCAGCGGAGGGGTGGGGGTCACTATAGCCCCCCCCAAATTGGGGGGGGTGGTGGTGGGGTTCAGCCTTCACCTGCCCTCCCAAAAAAAAGAGCCCTGTGGTGGCACCTCGAAGGCGCGGTGACGCTGGCACCTTCTCTCCACGTTGGGTTGTATTAGGAGGATCAGTCCCGGTGTCCCAGTTGGGCACTGGGACCAGTTTGGGGGGTGACAGGGGTGGGGGCTCTGAGAATGGGTGACAAAGTTGGGGGGCGGGGGGGGGGGGGTGGTGCTTAGAAGAGGTGACAGGGTCTGGAAACACACACCAAGAGGGGGTGACAGGGTTGGGGGGGGGACACGGGGTTGTCACCTGCTGGGTGGTCCTTGGAGCCCTGGAGATGGTGGGGGACCACATCGGGACAGCACCCAACCCCCTGTGACCCCAAAATAGTTTGTTGTGACCCTAAACCGTCTTTTTTTGTTTTGTTTTGTTTGTTTTTTGAGCAGAACAACCCCAAAATCAAGGACATTTTGGGGAAATCGAAGGGGCAGCCCAAGAAGCGGCTGACGCACGTCTACGACCTCTGCAAGGGGAAGAACATCTGCGAGGGGGGCGAGGAGATGGACCACAAATTCGGGGTGGAGCAGCCCGAGGGGGACGAGGACCTCACCAAGGAGAAGGTGGGGACCCCCCCACACCCCCAAATCTCCCCCCCCACACCCCCAAATCTCCCCCCTGTGCCCCCAAATCCCCCCTGGGTGCTGGTGTCCCCTCGGAGGTGGCTTAGGGCCCCCCCCCCCAAGTTACATCATGGGGGTGGTGGCACCTTCGTGTCCCCTGTTAATGACCCTGGGTGCTCATTAACGACCCTGGGTGCCCCCATCACCCTGTTAATGCCCCAGCCAGGGCCATGGGGGGTGCAGGCAGTACCAGCCCCCGTTAATACTCCCATGGTCTCATTAACACTCTCGTTATACCCCTGTGACCCTGTTAATGCCTTGTGACCTCGTTAATGACCCCGTTAATGCCCCCCGACCTCGTTAACCCTGGCAGGACCACAGGGGATCGCGAGTGGTACCAGCCCTGGATCCAACAGCCTCGTTAATGCCCCGTTAACCCCTCCATTTCCACGTTAATCCCCCCATTAATGCTCCCGTGACCCTGTTAATACCTCGTTAATATTCCCGTGACCCCATTAATACCTCATTAATGTCCCCGTGACCCCATTAATACCGTTAACCCCCCATTTTTGCATTAACCCCCCTGTTAATGCTCCCTGTGACCCCATTAGTACCCCGATAATGCCTCCGTGAACCCGTTAATGTCCCGTGACCTCGTTAATGCCCTATAACCCCCCTATTTCCACGTTAATCCCCCCGTTAGTGCTCTGTGACTCCATTATTACCCCGATACTGCTCCTGTGACCCCATTAATACCCTGTTAATGCCCCGTTAACGCCTGTTGTGACCCCGTTAATACCCTAATAATGCCCCTGTGACCTCGTTAGTGCTCCTGTGACCC
The DNA here is from genome assembly GCF_028858705.1 of Grus americana. Classification (NCBI taxonomy): domain Eukaryota; kingdom Metazoa; phylum Chordata; class Aves; order Gruiformes; family Gruidae; genus Grus; species Grus americana. Next base: position 176,434 of record NC_072881.1, read on the forward strand.
CACTAATACCCCGTTAACCCCCCATTTCCACATTGATCCCCCATTAATGCCCCCGTGATCCCATTAACACCCCGATAATGCTCCTGTGACCCCGTTAATACCCCAGTAACGCTCCTGTGACCTTGTTAATGCCCGTGACCCCATTAATACCCCATTAATGCCCCCATTTCCACATTAATCCCCCATTAGTGCCCCCGTGACCCCGTTAATACCCCGTTAATGCCCCTGCGACCCCGTTAACGCCCTGTTAACCCCCCATTTCCATATTAATCCCCCATTAGTGCCCCCGTGACCCCATTAATACCCTGATAACACACCTGCGACCCCGTTAATGCCATTAACCCCCCATTTCCACATTAATCCCCCATTAGTGACCCTGTTAACACCCCATTAATGCCCCCTTAACCCCCAAATTTCTGCAGTAATCCCCCCGAAAATGCCCCGTGACCCCATTAATACCCCGTTAACCTCTCATTTCCACATTAATCCCCCCGTTAGTGCCCCCGTGACCCCGTTAATGTTCTCATTAATGCCCCTGTGACCCCATCAGTGCCCCCATTAATGCTCCTGTGACCCCATTAATGCTTCCATGATCTCATTAATACCCTGATAATGCACCTGTGACCCCATTAATACCCCCTTAATGCCCCCATTTTCACATTAATCCCCTTATTAGTGTTCTTGTGACCCCGTTAATACCCCATTAATGCCCCTGTGATCCCGTTAACACCCTGTTAACCCCCTATTTCCATATTAATGCCCCCGTGACCCCATTAATACCCCGTTAACACCCTGTTAACCCCCCATTTCCACATTAATGCCCCCGTGACCCCATTAATACCCCGTTAACGCCCTGTTAACGCCCCATTTCCACATTAATCCCCCATTAGTGCCCCCGTGATCCCATTAATACCCCATTAATGCCCCCATGACCCCATTAATGCCCCCTTAACCCCCCAAATTTCTGCATTAATCCCCCCGAAAATGCCCCGTGACCCCATTAATACCCCGTTAACCTCTCATTTCCACATTAATCCCCCCATTAGTGCCCCCGTTAATGCCCCCGCACCCCATTAACCCCCCAATCTCCTCTTTCCCCCCCCCCCCCTTTCCCAGGGCCACGGAGGTTGCGGCCGCTACCAGCCCCGGATCCGCCGTTCGGGTCTGGAGCTTTACGCCGAGTGGAAACACGTTAACGAGGATTCGCAGGAGAAGAAGATCCTGCTCAGCCCCGAGCGCGTGCACGAGATCTTCAAACGCATCTCGGACGAGGAATGTTTCGTTCTGGGCATGGACCCCAAATTCGCTCGCCCCGAGTGGATGGTTTGTACCGTCCTGCCCGTGCCCCCCCTCTCCGTACGCCCCGCCGTCGTCATGCAGGGCTCTGCCCGCAACCAGGTGGGGACCCGCTGCTGGGGTTTGGTTTTTTTGGGGGGGGTGTCTCTGGGAGGTTTTGGGGTCCCTGGGGAGGTTTTGGGGTGACATTGGGGATCCTTGAGGTGGGGGCTGCCTGTGAACCCCCACTGTCATCACCCAGGGCTCTGCCTGAAACCAGGTGGGGGCTGGCTGCTGGGCTCTGGGTTTTTGGGGCATCCCTGGGGAGGTTTTGGGGTGTCATTAGGGGTCCCTGAGGTGGGGGCTGCTTGTGTGCCCTCTCTGAGTACCCCACTGTCATCACCCAGGGCTCTGTGTGCCACCAGGTGGGGCCCAGATGCCGGGGTTCACATTTTTTGGGGGGGTCTCAAACACCTAGAGGGTCCCTGGGGGGGATTTGGGGTCCCTGGGGGGGGTTGAGGGGATCCCCCCACCACCCCGATGCATTTTGGGGTGGCCCCAAACAACAGAGTCCACGATTGATTCTGGGGGTTCCCCAATGTGTTGGAGGGTGCTGCCTGCACTGCGGGGCTCCCCCTGCCCTCCCCCGTTAATTTTTGGGGTCCCCCCCAGGATGACCTCACCCACAAACTGGCCGACATCGTTAAGATCAACAACCAGCTTCGCCGTAACGAGCAGAACGGGGCAGCCGCCCACGTCATCGCCGAGGACGTCAAACTCCTCCAGTTCCACGTGGCCACCATGGTGGACAACGAGCTGCCCGGCTTGCCCAGGGTGAGGGAGTGCAGGCAGGGTACAGGCAGGGCTGGGAGGGGGTGGGAGGGAGGGTTGGGGGTCCTGGGAGCAGGGACGGGCAGGATGTGATGATAGGACAGGCAGGGAGTGCAGGCAGAGGGGGGGGAGAGGAGAGCAGGCAGGGGTGGGAGGGAGGGCAGGGAGTGCAGGCAGCATGGGTAGGACACAGAGTGCAGGCAGGGGATGCTGGCGGAGCAGGCAGGGAGTGCAGGCAGGGGCAGGGCGTGCTAAGAGTGCAGGCAAGGGTATGATGAGAGTGCAGGCAGGGGCAGAGTGCAGGCAGGGGGCAGGCAGGCTGGGAGCCCCCCAACCCCCCACTGCCATGGAGGGTCAGTACCCCAACCCCTATTCACCCCCCAGCCAATCCTGGATCTTGGGGGGCCCTGGGGGGTCTCCCCCCACCCTGAACCCCCTTTTCCCTCTCTCCAGGCTGTGCAGAGGTTGGGGGGGTCCCCCAAATCCCTGAGAGCCCCCCCAGTCATCTTCTTCCCCCCCAAATCCCTCCCCGTACCCCCCAAAGCCACAGCAGCACCTGGGGCCGGCTCCTAGGGGGGGTTTCTGTCGTCCCCCGTCCCCCCCCCCCCCCAGCCGATCCTGGATCTTGGGGGGCCCTGGGGGGTCTCTCCCCACCCTGAACCCCCTTTTCCCCCTTCCCAGGTCATGCAGAAGTTGGAGGGGGGCCCAAATCCCTTAGAGCCCCCCAAATCCCTCTCCAAAGCCACTGTAACAGCTGGGGAGGGTCACTGTGTCCCCCTGGCCAATCCTGGATCTTGGGGGGCCCTGAGGGGGGGTGTCTCTCCCCACCCTGAACCCCCTTTTCCCCCTCTCCAGGCTGTGCAGAGGTTGGGGGGGTCCCCCAAATCTTTGAGAGCCCCCCCAGTCATTTTCCCCCCCCCCAAATCCCTCCCCGTACCCCCCAAAGCCCCAGCAGCACCTGGGGCCGGCTCCTAGGGGGGGTTTCTGTCCACCCCCCCCCAGCCGATCCTGGATCTTGGGGGGCCCTGGGGGGTCTCTCCCCACCCTGAACCCCCTTTTCCCCCCCCCCTCCAGGCCATGCAGAAGTCGGGGCGTCCCCTGAAGTCCCTGAAGCAGCGGCTGAAGGGCAAGGAGGGCCGGGTGCGGGGCAACCTGATGGGCAAGCGGGTGGATTTCTCGGCCCGCACCGTCATCACCCCCGACCCCAACCTGGCCATCGACCAGGTGGGCGTCCCCCGCTCCATCGCCGCCAACATGACCTTCGCCGAGATCGTCACCCCCTTCAACATCGACCGGTGGGGACGCGGGGGGGGGGACACACACACACGTGGGGATGCGGGGGGGGGGGGCTAAAGGGACATGGGGGGGGCACACATGGGGACTTGGGGGGGGCTAAAGGGATGGGGGGATGTGGGGGGGCTAAAGGGATGGGGGGACGTGGGGGGGCTAAAGGGACACGGCGGGGGGGACACACATGTGGGGACGTGGGGGGGGCTAAAGGGACATGTGGGGATGGGGGGACATGGGGTGGGACATGTGGGGACATGGGGGGGCTAAAGGAACGTGGTGGGGGGGACACACATGGGGACAGGGAGGGGGCTAAAGACATGGGGATGGGGGGACATGGTGGGGGGGACACATATGGGGATGTGGGGGGGCTAAAGGGACATGGTGGGGGGGACACACATGGGGACGTGGGGGGCTAAAGGGACGTGGGGATGGGGGGACGTGGGGGGGCTAAAGGGACATGGTGGGGGGGACACACATGGGGACGTGGGGGGCTAAAGGGACAGGGGGACGTGGGGGGGCTAAAGGGACGTGGGGTGGGACGTGGGGATGTGGGGGGGCTAAAGGGACGTGGGGATGTGGGGACGTGGGGGGGCTAAAGGGACATGGGGTGGGACACACATGGGGACGTGGGGGGGCTAAAGGGACGTGGGGATGGGGGGATGTGGGGGGGCTAAAGGGACATGGGGGGACACACATGGGGACAGGGAGGGGGCTAAAGGGACGTGGGGATGGGGGGACGTGGGGGGGCTAAAGGGATGTGGGGACGGGGGGCTAAAGGGACACGGGGGGCTAAAGGGATGTGGGGGGCTAAAGGGACATGGTGGGGGGCACACGTGGGGACTAAAGGGACATGGGGACATGGGGGGGCTAAAGGGACACGGGGGGATGTGGGGGGGGCTAAAGGGACATGGGGAGGGGACACATGGGGATGTGGGGGGCTAAAGGGACATGGGGGGATGTGGGGGGGACACAGGGATACGGGGGGGGACACAGAGGGACATGGAGGGGACTAAAGGGACATAGCAACATGGGGGGATGTGGGGACACAGGCACGGGGGGCTAGGGGGACATGGGGGGGACACATGGGGACGTGGGGGGGACTAAAGGGACACGGGGGGGCATGGACATGGGGAGGACATGGTGGGGATGTGGGGACATGGGGGGGACACAGCAGGGGACAAAGGGACATGGGGAGATTTGGGGGGGACACAAGGGGACATGGGGGGAGCTTAGGGGGTGGGGAGGGGGTTTGGGGGATGTGGGGGAAAGGGGTGGGGGGGGCATGGGGGACACAGACATGGGGGGTGTTGGGGGGTACGTGGGGATATTGGGGGGGTCTGGTCATGTTGGGGGGGGGTGTGCACCCCCCCCAAGGAGACCACAGGGTGTGGCTTTGGGGACAACGGGTGACGGGGCCCCCCTGAACCCCAAATGTGTGGGGTGTCCCCCCCCTCAGGCTGCAGGAGCTGGTGCGGCGGGGGAACAGCCAGTACCCCGGGGCCAAGTACATCATCCGGGACAACGGGGACCGCATCGACCTGCGCTTCCACCCCAAACCCAGCGACCTGCACCTCCAGATCGGCTACAAGGTGGGCCTGCGCCCCGAAACCGAGGGCTGCACCCCAAAACCTGAGGGGCGGGGCGGGGGGGGGGGGGGCGGCCACCCATACTGCGCCCCGAAATGGCTCTTCCAAGGACTGCATAGCCGTAGTCTGCAAACAGGGAGTTACTGGAGGGTTTGGGGGTCACTCCTGGGGGTTTTGGGGTCACTCCTGGGTTTTGGGGGGGTCCCCAAAGAGCATCAGATATTGGGGGGTGGTTTCTGGTTTTGGGGTTCACAGAACTGGGAAGGTTTGGGGGTCGATGCCACACCGCACCCTAAAATGGTTCCATGCGTAGCTTGCAGTTCAGAGAGAGGGAATTCCTGGAGCCTTTTGGGGTCACTCCTGGGTTTTTGGGGTCACTCTTGGGTTTTGAGGGGTCCCCGAGTAGCGTCAGATATTGGGGGGGGTGGTCTCTGCTTTTGGGGTTCACGGAACTGGGGTGGTTTGGGGGGCTGGTGCCACGCTGCACCCCAAAACAACTCTTCCAGGGACAGCGCACGGCTGTAGTCCCCAAAGAGGGAGTCCCTGGAGGGTTTTGGGGTCACTCCTGGGATTTGGGGTCACTCCTGGAGTTTGAGGGGTCCCTGAGGAGCGTCAGATATTGGGGGGCAGTCTCTGGTTTTGGGGTTCACAGAACTGGGGGGGTTTGGGGGGTTGGTGCCTAGTTTTGGGGTCCTTGAAGAATCAGGAAATAAAAACAGGTTTTGGGGTCACTCCTGGGTTTTGGGGGTCACTCCTGGGTTTTGGGGGGGGGGGCCCAAGGAGCATCAGATATTCGGGGGTGTCTGTGGTTTTGGGGTTCATGGAACTGGGGGGGTTTGGGGGTAAATTGTGGGGTTTAGGGTCGCTGCTGAGCGCACGATGTAGGAAGTCAGTCTCTGGTTTTGGGGTTCACAGAGAACTGGGGGGGCTCGGGGAAGAAAACCAGGTTTTAGGGGCTCTGGAGGGTTTGGGGGTCACACCCTGGTTTTGGGGTTCAGGAGGAGCCCTGAATTTTGGGGCTAATCCTTGGTTTTGGAGAAAATGTCCAGATATTTTGGGTGTCAGTTCCTGGTTTTGGGGTGTCAGGAGAACTCCAGATATTTTGGGGGTCAGCTACTGGTTTTGGGGGTTCCTGAAGAACCCTGGTGGGGGGTTTTTTGGGGTGTCACCCCTTAATTTTGGGGGTGACTCCCTTGGGGGCGCCAAAGAGGATTCGGGGCCAAATCCTGAGGGTTTAGATCTGTGAAAACGATGAGGTTTTGGGCTGAAATCGTGGGGTTTGGGCTGAAATCGTGGGGTTTGGGGTCTGCGGTGGTTTTGGGGTCCCCGCCCTGGTTTGGGGGTGCAGGCCTGAGGCGTGGGCCCCCCGTTTTTGGGCAGGTGGAGCGCCACATGTGCGACGGCGACATCGTCATCTTCAACCGGCAGCCCACGCTGCACAAGATGTCCATGATGGGGCACCGCGTCCGCATCCTGCCCTGGTCCACCTTCCGCCTCAACCTCAGGTACCCCGAAACTGCCCCCCCTGCACCCCAAAACTGCCCCCTGCATCCTGAAACTACTTCAGCAACCCCGAAACTGCCCCAGCAACCCCAGAACTGCCCCTGTCACACTGAAACTGCCCCCCCGCGCCCCGAAACTGCCCCCCGCGCCCCGAAACTGCCCCAGCAACCCCAGAACTGCCCCAGCAACCCCAGAACTGCCCCCCCTGCGCCCCGAAACTGCTCCCTGCGCCCCAAAACTGCCCCAGCAACCCCAGAACTGCCCCTGTCACACTGAAACTGCCCTCCCTGTGCCCCAAAACTGCCCCCCCGGCAACCCCAGAACTGCCCCCTGCGTCCCGAAACTGCCCCCTGCACCCCGAAACTGCCCCAGCAACCCCAGAACTGCCCGTCACACTGAAACTGCCCCCTGCGCCCCGAAACTGCCCCAGCAACCCCAGAACTGCCCCCTGCGCCCCGAAACTGCCCCCTGCGCCCCGAAACTGCCCCAGCAACCCCAGAACTGCCCCCCCGCGCCCCGAAACTGCCCCCTGCGCCCCGAAACTGCCCCAGCAACCCCAGAACTGCCCCTGTCACACTGAAACTGCCCCCCCCGTGCCCTGAAACTGCCCCCCCTGCACCCCGAAACTGCCCCTGACAACCCTGGAACTGCCCCCCTGCACCCTGAAACTGCCCCCGGCAATCCCAGAACTGCCCCGTCACCCCAAAACTACCCCTGTGACCCTAAAACTGCCCCTGAGAACCCCAGAACTGCCCCCCCGGCAACCCCAGAACTGCCCCCCGCACCCCAAAACTGCCCCCCATGATCCTGGAACTGCCCCCCGTGACCTCAAAACTGCCCCCTGTGCCCCAGAACTGCCTCATTGCAGAGGGGTGACCTCAGAACTGCCCACCGGCACCCCAGAACTCCTGTCACCCCAAGTTACCCCACTACAGACCCCCCAGTGACCCCAAAACCCATCTGGATGCCCCATAACCTCCTCCTGTCACCCCAAACCTGCCCTGATACAGGCCCCTGGTGCCCCATAACTGCCCCTGACACCCCAAATTACCCCTCTGCAGACCCCCAGTGACCCCCAAACCCGTCTGGGTGCCCCATAACCCATCCAGGTGCCCCATAACTGCCCCGATTACCCCTCTGTGGACCCCCAGTGACCCCCAAACCCATCCAGGTGCCCCATAACTGCTCCTGTCACCCCATAACTACCCCGTCACCCCAAACCTGCCCTGATACAGACCCTCGGTGACCCCCAAACCTGTCCAGATGCCCCATAACCTCCCCCTGTCACCCCAAATTACCCCTCTGCAGACCCCCGGTGACCCCCAAACTCATCCAGATGCCCCATAACCTCCCCCTGTCACCCCAAATTACCCCTCTGCAGACCCCCAGTGACCCCCAAACTCATCCAGGTGCCCCATAACCTCCCCCTGTCACCCCAAATTACCCCTCTGCAGACCCCCGGTGACCCCCAGACCCCTCCGGGTGCCCCATAACTGCCCCACTCACCCCTCTGCAGACGCCCGGTGACCCCCAAACCCACCCCGGGCGCTCCTCGCCCCCTCCCTGACGCCGTCCCCTCGTGTCCCCGCAGCGTCACCACCCCTTACAACGCGGATTTCGACGGGGACGAGATGAACCTCCACCTCCCGCAGTCCCTGGAGACGCGGGCGGAGATCCAGGAGTTGGCCATGGTCCCCCGCATGATCGTCACCCCCCAGTCCAACCGACCCGTCATGGGCATCGTGCAGGACACCCTCACCGCCGTCCGCAAGTTCACCAAGCGCGACGTCTTCCTCGAGCGCGTGAGTTTGGGGTCAAAAATGGCTTTTTTGGGGGGCAGAAAGGGCTTTTTTTGGGGGGGGGTCAAAAATGGCTTTTTTGGGGGGCAGAGAGGGTCCTTTTTTAGAGTGGAAAGGGCCCTTTTGGGTCATTAAGAGCCCTCTTGGGGGCAGAAAGGGCTCTTTTGGGTCCTTAAGAGCCCTTTTGGGGGCAGAAAGGGCCCTTTTGGGTCATTAAGAGCCCTTTTGGGGGCGGAAAGGGCCCTTTTGGGCCATTAAGGGCCCTTTTTTGGGGGCGGAAAGGGCCCTTTTGGGTCCTTAAGAGCCCTTTTGGGGGTGGAAAGGGCTCTTTTGGGTCCTTAAGAGCCCTTTTGGGGGTGGAAAGGGCTCTTTTGGGTCCTTAAGAGCCCTTTTGGGGGTGGAAAGGGCTCTTTTGGGACCTTAAGAGCCCTTTTGGGGGTGGAAAGGGCCCTTTTGGGTCCTTAAGAGCCCTTTTGGGGGCGGAAAGGGCTCTTTTGTGTCATTAAGAGCCCTTTTGGGGGTGGAAAGGGCTCTTTTGGGTCCTTAAGAGCCCTTTTGGGGGCAGAAAGGGCTCTTTTGGGTCCTTAAGAGCCCTTTTGGGGGTGGAAAGGGCTCTTTTGGGTCCTTAAGAGCCCTTTTGGGGGCAGAAAGGGCTCTTTTGGGTCATTAAGAGCCCTTTTGGGCCATAAAGGCTCTTTTTTGGGGGGCAGAAGGGGTCTTTTTCTGGGGGCATGTCCCAGAGCGTGGGGGGTTGTGTTTGGGGGTGTTTCGGGGCTGTGTGGGAGTTTTTGGGGTGCCCTTACGATACCTCCAGGAACTTTCCAGCTTCTTTTGTCGCTTTTTTGGCTCGTGACGGAAGAATTTGGCTCACCCCAAATCCCGGGAGAACTTAGAGGAGAAGATTATTTTTTTGGGGGGGAAATATCTTTATACTGTGGGTGTTTTTGGGGTGCTGAGGGGTGTCCCCCAACCCGCAGGGGGAGGTGATGAACCTGTTGATGTTCCTCTCGACGTGGGACGGGAAAGTTCCCCAACCCGCCATCCTGAAACCTCGTCCCCTCTGGACGGGGAAACAAATCTTCTCCCTCATCATCCCCGGACACATCAACTGCATCCGCACCCACAGCACCCACCCCGACGACGAGGACAGCGGGCCCTACAAACACATCTCCCCCGGGGACACCAAGGTGGGTGGGTGGGTGCTCTGGGGAGGGGTCTGGGGGGGGGGCTTTGAGTGCTCTGAGGGTGTTGGTGGGACACAAGGGTGCTCTGAGGGGAGTTTGGGTGCTCTGAGGGGGGTTTGGTGGGACGTGAGGATGGTCTGAGGGGGTTTTGGGGACTTGAGGGTGCTCTGGGGGGGCTTGGGGTGCTCTGGGGGGGGTTTGGTGGGACGTGAGGATGATCTGAGGAGGTTTTGGGGACTTGAGGGTGCTCTGGGGGGGGCTTTGGGTGCTCGGGGGGGTCTGGGGGGGCTTGGGGTGCTCTGAGGGGGGTTTGGTGGGACATGAGGATGGTCTTGAGGGGGTTTTGGGGACTTGAGGGTGCTCTGGGGGGGGGCTTTGGGTGCTCTGGGGGAGCTTGGGGATGCTCGGGGGGGGTCTGGGGGGGCTTGGGGTGCTCTGAGGGGGGTTTGGTGGGACATGAGGATGGTCTTGAGGGGGTTTTGGGGACTTGAGGGTGCTCTGGGGAGGCTTGATGGGACTTAAGGTGCTCTTGGGGGGGACTTGAGGGTGCTCTTGGGTGGTGGGGGGGGACCCCAGGTATGTCTGGGGGGGTACCAGGGTGGCTATAGAGGTGCGTTGAGGGGGGGAAGAGGGTGTGGAGGAACTTTGGGGCAATTGGGGGTGCTCGGGGGGGGGGGGTTGGTGGGACACAAAGGGATCGGGGATGCCTTGGGATGGGTGACGGTGGGTGTAGAGGACCCTTGGGGTGCTTAGAGGACACGAAGATCCTTCAGGGTGGTTGGGTGAAGCACGGGTGGGGGGCTGACACCCCGTTTTTGTAGGTGATCGTGGAGAACGGGGAGCTGATCATGGGCATCCTCTGCAAAAAGTCGTTGGGCACCTCGGCGGGTTCCTTGGTCCACATCTCCTACCTGGAGATGGGCCACGACACCACCCGCCTCTTCTACAGCAACATCCAAACTGTCATCAACAACTGGCTCCTCATCGAGGGTCAGGGTGCACCCAGACCTCGGGGTGGGGTGTTGGGGGGGGGACGGGACGGGGGGACGTGAGGACCCCTCGTGATGCCACAAAGTGGGGGTTTGGTCATCTGGGGACCTTCTCGGAACCTCGTCTTTGTGGGACGGAGGGGTCTTGGGTGTTCGTGGGGGGTTTTGGACAGTATTCTCTAGGACAGTTGGGATCCAGGTGTTCTTTGGGGGGGGCTTGCACCCCTTTTTTTGGGGACAACAGGGACCCAGTTGGCTTGGGGGTGGTCTTGACCCCCCCCCCTTTTTTAGCCCTGAGGACCTGGTTGTCCGTGGGGTGCCACCAAACCCCCTTTTCTGGTAACCGGACCCAGGTATCTCCCCTGGGGTCAGGACACCATGGCAGAGGGTTGGGTTTTGGGGTGAAGGGCACCCTGGGGAGGGACAGGATGTAGGGTGGGGGTCACCTTGAGGTGGGGAGCACCTACCTGACCCCCTGGTTCCTTTCTCCAGGTCACACCATTGGCATTGGGGACTCCATTGCCGACGCAAAGACCTACCAGGACATCCAGAACACCATCAAGAAGGCCAAGCAAGATGTCATTGAGGTGGGCTCTGACTTTTGGGGGGGCTCCCTGGGGTTTTGGGAGGCGCTTTAGGAGGTTTTGGGGTGTTTCTGATGCTGGGGGATCCCCAGGGGGGATTTGGGGTGTCCTTGGGGAGGTGGATTTGGGCACTCTGCAGCGCCTGGGGGGGGTCTCACTGATGCCAGTGGGTCCCAGCAAGTTGGGGGGTACCTCCAAGGGGATTTTGGGGTGCTTCCCAAAGTTCTGGGCACCCCCTGTGTCTGTGGAGGGTTTTGGGGTGCCCTAGTGATGCTGTGGGATCTGGCAGTGGGGGGATGATGTAGGGTTCTGTCTGGGTTTATGGAGCATCCTCAACGATCCTGGGACATTTTGGGGTGCTCCTTGCAGTTTTGGGGCATCCCCGGTGATGCTGGGAAGGTCTTGGGGGGGCTCCCCCCAGGTTTTGGATCATTACCAGTGACCTCAGCACATTTTGGGGTGTTCTCTGAGATTCTGGAGCATCCCCACCCATCCCAGGAAGGTTTTGGGGCACCCCCAGTCCCACTGGGACACTTGAAGGATCCTCCACGGGTGGTTTTCATCAACCTCAACTCCCCTCCAAGACATCTTGGGGTGCTCCCAGGGTTTTGGGGTGCCCCAATGACACCGTGGGGGTCTCTGGTGGTAGGTCATTGAGAAGGCCCACAACAACGAGCTGGAGCCCACCCCGGGGAACACGTTGCGGCAGACCTTTGAGAACCAGGTGAACCGTATCCTCAACGATGCCCGTGACAAGACGGGTTCCTCTGCCCAGAAGTCCCTCTCCGAGTACAACAACTTCAAGTCCATGGTGGTGTCAGGGGCCAAAGGCTCCAAGATCAACATCTCCCAGGTATTGGGGGGCCCTACGGGGTCTTGGGGGTTCCAGGAGGATCTCTGTAAGGTTTGGAAGGGTTCTGGTTGGGTTTTGTAGACCTCTCTGGGATTCTCTTGAGGGTCTGTGGTGGTTTTTGGCACCATGGAGCCCAGGATGAACATCTCCCAGGTACTGGGGGGCCCTACTGGGTCTTGGGGGGCTCCTATGGGGCCTGGGGGATCCCAGGAGAGCCTATATGGGGTTTGGGAATGTCCTTATGGGGCTTAGTGGACCTCGTCAGGGTCCTCACAGGGCTCCATGGTGACCTTGGCCTCCGAGATGAACGTCTCCCAGGTCCTTTGTGGATCCCTTCAGGCCCTTGGGGTGTTTGTTCCCCAGAGGGATCTGGGATCCCACCCAAGAGGTTTGTGGGACCAGTTTGATCACTGGGGGGGTCGCTATGGGGTCCGAGGGGACTCTCTGGGTCATCGTGATGGTCCACAGTGACGTCAATCATGGTGAACATCTCTCAGATACCTTGGGGATCCCAACAGGCACTGGGGACGTCCCCTATGTGAACCAACGATCGTTATGAGGTCTGGGGGCACTCCTGCCACCCCCCCAACCACATTGTCCCCCCTCAATGCTTCCGGCAGGTCATTGCGGTGGTGGGACAGCAGAACGTTGAGGGCAAGCGGATCCCCTTCGGTTTCAAGCACCGTACGCTGCCCCACTTCATCAAGGACGATTACGGCCCTGAGAGCCGAGGTTTTGTGGAGAACTCCTACCTGGCCGGCCTCACCCCCACCGAGTTCTTCTTCCACGCCATGGGTGGCCGCGAGGGTCTCATCGACACCGCCGTCAAGACAGCTGAGACTGGTCAGCGTCCCCCCCATCCTACACCCCAAAATTTTCCCCCCAAGGACTCCCAGTCTTCTCCACAGCCCCCCAACACCACCATTGCGGTGGCCCCATCTTCAGTGAGGTCGCCGAGAGATGATTCATCTTTCCGTGGAGATCCTGGGGGGCTCTAAACACTCCTCCAGTGCCCACTGTGGGTCCCCTGCTCTGTCCTGGGGTCCCCTGTGACCCCCAGACCTTCCTCTGGGACCTCCAGAACCTTCCCAGGTGCCCTCGAAGCCCTCCAGGATCCCCAAACCCTCCCCAGATGCCTCCTGGGGATCGTCAGTGCTCTTCAGGACCCCCAAACCCTCCCCAGATGCCTCCTGGGGATCCCCTAGAGCTCTCCAGGACCCCTAAACCCTCCCCAGATGTCCCCAAAGCCCTCCAGGACCCTCAGATCCCCCCCCCTAAGGCTGACATCATGTCCCCCCCGTCCCCCTCGCAGGCTACATCCAACGGCGACTGATCAAGTCGATGGAGTCGGTGATGGTGAAGTACGACGCGACCGTCCGTAACTCCATCAACCAGGTGGTGCAGCTGCGCTACGGGGAGGATGGGTTGGCGGGCGAGAGCGTCGAGTTCCAGAACCTGGCCACCCTCAAGCCCTCCAACAAGGCCTTCGAGAAGAAGTGAGTGAGGAACCCCCACCCGTGGCGGGACACCGGTGGCTTTTTTTTTTTTTTTTTGGGTGGGGAGGTGTCCCAGAGCTGGGTGATGTCCTGAGGTGTGCCAGCAGGCTGCTGCCCTAGAGCTGAGCCCATCTTGGTGTCCCCAAGCTGCTCCTGCCTATGTTGGGGTTCATCTTGGTGTCCCCAAGCTCTTTCTCCCTGTGTTGGGACCCATCTTGGTGTCCCCCAAGCTGCTCCTCCCCAGCGTAGGCTCCATTTTGATGTCCCCAAGCTGTCCCTCTCCTAAGCTCAACTCATTTTGGTGTCCCCAAGCTTCTCCTGCCCAACTTGGGGCCCATCTTGGTGTCCCCAACCTGCTTCTCACCAAATCTGGACCCGCCTTGACATCCCCAACCTCCTCCTTTTCCCCCACAATATTCTTACCCACATCCGAACCCCTCACGCCGACGTTCCCCCCCATCCCGGGTGTCCCCCCCGTTTCTTCCCCCACCTTCACCCCAGGTTCAAGTTCGACTACACCAACGAGCGGGCACTGCGGCGGACGCTGCAGGAGGAGCTGGTCAAGGACATCCTCTCCAACGCCCACATCCAGAACGAACTGGAACGCGAGTTTGAGAAGATGCGGGAGGACCGCGAGGTCCTGAGGGTCATTTTCCCCACCGGTGACAGCAAGGTGACCCCCCTAAAAAAGCCATCTGCACCCCAATTCGTCACCCTGGGGTGTTGGGCGGCTTGGAACCCTCATGGGGACATCCCTGGTGGTGCCACCACCCCTTTTTTGGGGATGCTTGGGTGGGTGACCAGTTGTCACCTCTCTTTTGGAGTGCTGGCCCCTTTTTTGGGGTGTAGCAGGATGTGGTGACCCCTCCCCCTTTGCAGGTGCCTGTTTTGGGGTGCCCCCCCTGCTCCTCACCCCACTTTTGGGGGTTCTACCACCCACCACGGCCCCAATTTGGGGAAACTCACCCAAAAATCTCTCTTCAGTTTTGAGTTCACCCGCCATGGCCCTGTTTTTGGGGCTGCTGACCCCTGACTCCCAAATTTGGGGTGCTGAGTCCCAAATTTGGGGTGCTGAGTCCCAAATTTGGGGGTGCTGATCCCCCCTTCCCCAGGTCGTGCTCCCCTGTAACCTGCTGCGCATGATCTGGAACGCCCAGAAGATTTTCCACATCAACTCCCGTCTCCCCTCTGACCTGCACCCCGTCAAGGTGGTGGAGGGTAAGTTGGGGGGAGGAACCCCCTCCCCAAATTTAGGGGGGTCCTGAGCCGAGTGGGGAGTGGGGGGCGAGGGGATCCCCAGAAAGGTGCGAGGGGACATGCAGGACCCCAACAATGTCCAGGAGAAGGTCCCAGGGGACTTGGAGGACCCCAGTGTCCCCCAGGAAGGTGCTTGGGGGACTTGAGGAAACCCATGAAGGTGCTGTGGGACTTGGGGACCCTCAAGAAGGTTCTGGGGGGACATGGGGACCCCAGAAATGTCCAGGAAGGTCCCAGGGGACTTGAGCACCTGGAAGTTGCTGGGGGACACACAGGATCTCCAGGAAGGTTCTGGGGGACATGCAGGACCCCAACAATGTCCAGGAATGTCCCAGGGGACTTGGGGGACCCTCAGGAAGGTGCTGTGGGTCTTGGGGGGACCCTCAGGAAGGTACCAGGAGAGTTGGAGGACCCCGGTGATCCCTAGGAAGGTTGTGGGAGGACTTGAGGAACCCCATGAAGGTGCTGAGGGACTTGGAGGACCCCAACGTCCTCCAGGAAGGTGGTGTGGGACTTGAGGAGCTCCAGGAAGGTGCTTGGGTGACGTGGAGACCCTCAAGAAGGTGCTAAGGGGACTTGAGGACCCCTATTAAGGTGCTGAGGGACTTGGAGACCTCCAGGAACCTTGCACCCCCCTCTCAGCTCCCCAACCACCTTCATCTTCATCAGGGGTGAAGGAGCTGAGCCGTAAGCTGGTGATCGTGAACGGGGACGACCCGCTGAGCCGTCAGGCGCAGGAGAACGCCACCTTGCTCTTCAACATCCACCTCCGCTCCACCCTCTGCAGCCGCCGCATGGTGGAGGAGTTCCGGCTCAGCGGGGAGGCCTTCGACTGGCTCCTGGGGGAGATCGAGTCCAAGTTCAACCAGGCCATCGTGAGTGGGGTGGGGTGGGAGCAGATCCAGGGAGTCCGCAAGGAGGTCTGAGCGTTTCAGGGGGCAGATCCAAGCGGTTTAGGGGGCAGATTTGGGGTGATTTTGGGATAAATTAGTTATATTCTTGGAACCACATCTAGGACAGGTTTGGGTCCAGAGCTGGGATGGTTTTGGGGACCTCCCTGAGACCCCGTGTGCCCCCAGGGAGATGGTGGGGTCAGATCTGGGCATTCAAGACCTGATTTGGGCAATTCTTTGGTCCAAGTTTTGAGTCCAGATTTTGGGACGTTCTTGGAGCCACATCTGGGAGGGGTTTGGGTCTAGCTCTGGGATGTTTTTGGGGTCCCCCTTGACACCCCGTTCTCCCCACCCCAGGCGCACCCCGGGGAGATGGTGGGGGCGCTGGCGGCCCAGTCGCTGGGAGAACCAGCCACCCAGATGACCCTCAACACCTTCCATTACGCCGGGGTCTCGGCCAAGAACGTCACCCTGGGTGTCCCCCGCCTGAAGGAGCTCATCAACATCTCCAAGAAGCCCAAGACGCCCTCGCTCACTGTCTTCCTGCTGGGCCAGAGCGCCCGTGATGCCGAGCGGGCCAAGGTGGGGACGTGGGACACCACGGGGACGTGGGACACCATGGGGATGGGGACCTGGGACATGATGGAGCAGCAGGAACCTGGGTCCTGTGGTTCCCCCATTGGGTTGGGAGGGCCTGTCCTGTGGTGGCCCCAGGGTGTCCTTGTGGTTTTGTGTCCCCACCATGTCCACGCAGCCCCGTGGTGGCCCCATAGCTTCATCTTCTCATGGTGGCCTCATAGCTTTGTGTCCCTGCCATGTCCACACGGCCTCGTGGTAGCCCTCGGCTTCATCATCTTATGGTGGCCCCATGGCTTTGTGTCCCCTCTCTGTCCCCGTGGCTTTGTATTGCCACTGTGTCCCTTCACGGTGCTGTGGTGGCCCCAGGGCTTCGTGATCTCATGGCCCTGTGGTGGTCCCTATGCCATTTCCCATGTCTTCCATGTCATCCCCATGTTCTCCACCCATCTCCCCATGTCCTTCACGCTGTCCCTATCTCCTCTACTTTCTCCTCCACCGCTGGATCCCCATGCCGTGTCCCGTGTCCCCATGCTGACGCTGTCACCCCCACCAGGACATCCTGTGCCGCCTGGAGCACACCACGCTGCGGAAGGTGACGGCCAACACTGCCATCTACTACGACCCCAACCCTCAGAGCACGGTGGTGGCCGAGGACCAGGAGTGGGTCAACGTCTACTACGAGATGCCTGACTTTGACGTCAGCCGCATCTCGCCCTGGCTGCTCCGCGTTGAGCTCGACCGCAAGCACATGACCGACCGTAAGCTCACCATGGAGCAGATCGCCGAGAAGATCAATGCTGGTGGGTCCAGGGTGGGGCCTGGGTGAGCGTTGAGGGCATCTGGGGGGCTTTGGGGGCTCCTGGGTGAGGACTGAAGGCATTAAGGAAGACTTGGGGGTCCTGAGTGTTGAGGGCATCTGGCGAGCTTTTGGGGGCTCCTGGAGGGCTTTGGGGGATCCCCAGGAGGCATCTGGGGAGGGTTTGGGGGTCCCGGGCAAGCATGGAGGGCGTTAGGGAAGACTTGGGGGTCCTAGAGGGTCTTTGGGAGGTCCTGGGTGAGCATTGAGGGCATCTGGAGGACCTTTGGGTGGTCCTGGAGGCATGGAGTGTGAGTCCTGGGTGGACGCGGCAGGTCCTTGGGGGGTCGAGGGGGGATGTTGGGGGGTCCTGGGTGAACATAGGGAGGACTTGGAGGACCTTTGGGGGGTCCTAGGGAAAACTTGGGGGTCCTGGGTAACCCACCACGTTCCATGGTGACCTTTGGGGGGGTCCTGGGTGAGCATGGAGGGCCTTTGGGTTTCTTGGGGGTCTTTGGGGTGTCCTGGGTGAGCATGGAGGGCCTTTGGGTGGGCAGCAGGTTGGGGTGGTGACCAAGGTGCCACCCCCGTGTCCCCCCCAGGCTTTGGTGATGACCTCAACTGCATCTTCAACGATGACAACGCGGAGAAGCTGGTGTTGCGAATCCGCATCATGAACAGTGACGAGAACAAGATGCAGGAGGTTGGGACAGGGACCACGGCACCCATGGGTGGTGGTGGGGACGTGACACGGGTTGGGTGTCACCCCACTGTCCCCCTCGGTGTCCCCAGGAGGAGGAGGTGGTGGACAAGATGGACGACGATGTCTTCTTGCGCTGCATCGAGTCCAACATGCTGACGGACATGACGCTGCAGGGCATCGAGCAGATCAGCAAGGTGAGGGGAGGGGGGGACACCCATGGGTGCTCATGGAGGTGCCAGATGTCCTGGTGGGTCCTGAGGAGCACGTGAAGGTCTCTGTGGGGACCTTTAGGAGATCAGGGACACCCATGATGACACCTGTAGGTACCTAAGGTCTCTAAGCACCATGGCTGCCTCGGGTGTTCTCCAAGGTGTCCACACAGCACCCACGGGTGCTCACATGAGTGCCCAGGTTCCTGGTGGCTCCTGAGGAGTACTTGGAAGTTCTCCATGGTGACCTTTAGGAGGTCCAGGATGCCTGTGGTGACACTTGTGAACGCATGCAAAGGTCTGTGGGTGCCCAGGGTGTCCACCCAGCTGCCTAAAGAGCACCCATGGGTGCTTCTGTGGGTGCCAGTGCAGGTGGTGGATCCATGGTGACCTTTAGGAGGTCCAGGACGCCCGTGGTGATACTTGTAGACACGTGTAAAGGTCCACGGCTGCCCGGGGCATCCCCCCAGCCACCAGAGGAGCACCCATGGGTGCTGCTAACCCCGCCTTGTCCCCCACCCAGGTGTACATGCACCTACCACAGACGGACAACAAGAAGAAGATCATCATCACGGAGGACGGGGAGTTCAAGGCCCTTCAGGAGTGGATCCTGGAGACCGACGGTGTCAGCCTCATGCGGGTGTTGAGCGAGAAGGACGTGGACCCCGTGCGCACCACCTCCAACGACATCGTGGAGATCTTCACCGTGAGTTGGGAGTCCCTGGGCACCTGCGTCCTTGGGTGGGGGGTCGTGGACATCTGGGTTCTTGGGTCCTGGGCACCCAGGTCCTGGGGTGGGGGGGTTCCATGGACACCTGGGTCTTGGGGTGGTGGGTTCCTCAACGTCCTTGGGTGGCGGGTTCCATGGACACCCGGGTCTTTGGGTGGCGTGTTCCATGGACACCTGAGTCTTTGGGTGGTGGGGTTCCATGGGCACCTGGGTCCTTGGGTGGTGGGGTTCCATGGGCACCTGGGTCCTTGGGTGGTGGGTTTCTCGATGTCCTGGGGTGGTGGGTTCCATGGGCACCTGGGTCCTTGGGTGGTGGGTTTCTCGATGTCCTGGGGTGGCGGGTTCCATGGGCACCTGAGTCCTTGGGTGGTGGGTTTCTCGATGTCCTGGGGTGGCGGGTTCCATGGGCACCTGGGTCCTTGGGTGGTGGGTTTCTCGATGTCCTGGGGTGGTGGGTTCCATGGGCACCTGGGTCCTTGGGTGGTGGGTTCCTCGATGTCCTGGGGTGGTGGGTTCCATGGGCACCTGGGTCCTTGGGTGGTGGGTTTCTCGATGTCCTGGGGTGGCGGGTTCCATGGGCACCTGGGTCCTTGGGTGGTGGGTTTCTCGATGTCCTGGGGTGGTGGGTTCCATGGACACCTGAGTCCTGGGGTGGCGGGTTCCTGAGTCCCCAACAGCCGCCGTCCGCCTGTCCCGCAGGTGTTGGGCATCGAGGCGGTGCGGAAGGCGCTGGAGCGGGAGCTCTACCACGTCATCTCCTTCGACGGTTCCTACGTCAACTACCGTCACCTGGCCCTGCTCTGTGACACCATGACCTCCCGCGGGCACCTCATGGCCATCACCCGCCACGGCGTCAACCGCCAGGACACCGGGCCCCTCATGAAATGCTCCTTCGAGGAGACGGTGGGGGGACCGGGGGGGGGGGGGGCATTTTGGGGTGTTGGGGGGCTGGAAATGGGGTTTGGGGGGGTTGTGGCCACGTTTGGGGCACCCTGACCACGTTTAGGGGTGCCCTGGGCAAGTTTAGGCTGACATGTCTGAGTTTTGGGGGTGCCCTGAGCCCCACGGATTAGTTTTCAGGGTCCCTTGGCACCTATTTAGGGGTGTCCCCCCCAACCACCCATCGTGGGGCCACCACACCAGCTTGGGCCACGCAAGGATGGACTTGGGGTACCCGTGGGGGGTCTGTACCCTCCTCATCTGTAATTTGAGGGTACCCTGACCCCCCCCCCAAAGCCCCCCAATTACATTTTGGGAGTGTCCCCCCATTTGAACCCCCCTTCAGACCCCAACCACCCACCACGGGGCCACCACACCAGCTTGGCCCACCTAAGGCTGGACTTGGAGTCCTCAGGATAGACTTGGGGTACCCAGGGGGAGTCTGTACCTTCCCCAGCTGTAATTTGGGGGTACCCTGACCCCTTCAAAACCCCCCAACTAGATTTTTGGGGTCTCCCCACCAACTGAACTCCTTTTCAGACCCCAACCACCCACCGTGGGGCCACCACACCAGCTTGGGCCACCCATGGATGGACTTGGGGTCCTCAGGACGGACTTGGGGTACCTGAGGGGGATCTCTACCCCCCCTATCTATAATTAGGGGGTACCCTGACCTCCCCTAGAGCCCCCAATTAATTTTTGGGGGTCTCCCCCCATGTGAACCCCCCCTTCAGACCCCAACCACCCACCATGGGGCCACCACACCAGCTTGGCCCACCCAAGGATGAACTTGAGGTCTTCAGGATGGACTTGAGGTACCCGTGGGGGGCTTTGTACCCCAAAACCTGAATTTGGGGTGTCATCCCCCCCCCCAGGTGGACGTGCTGATGGAGGCGGCGGCTCACGGGGAGAGCGACCCCATGAAGGGGGTCTCGGAGAACATCATGTTGGGTCAACTGGCGCCCGCCGGCACCGGCTGTTTCGATCTCCTCCTGGACGCCGAGAAGTGCAAACACGGGATGGAGATCCCCAGCGCCCTCCCGGGGCTGGGTGTCGGCGGGCGTAAGTCCTGCACCCATGGGTGCCCCCCACCTGCCCGCCCCGCTGTGGGGATGGGGGGGGCACCCAGATCCCCCCCCGGGTGACGCGCCGTGGGTGACACAAAGATCTTCAGCGTCATCCTGGGGCTCGTGGCTACCACCCAGCCCTGGATATTTGGGTGTCGTTCCCCCCCCCCCCCCCAGGACACCTGGGGGACCCCTTGGTGTCTTTGGGATTTCCCAGATGTCTTGGGGACCCCCCTGGATGTGTTGGGGTCCCCTAATGCCCCCCCCTTATCTCCGCAGCCACCGGGATGTTCTTCGGGTCGGCCCCCAGCCCCATGGGGGGGATGTCCCCCGCCATGACACCGTGGAACCAGGGTGCCACCCCCGCCTACGGGGCCTGGTCCCCCAGCGTGGGTGCGTGGGGGGGGGGGGGTGTACTGGGACAGACTGGGGGGCACTGGGGTGTTTGGGGGGGGGCTGGTGGGAGGGTTAGAGGGGTTGGGGGGCAGGGTCTGGGGTAGAATGGGGGATGGCTGGGGGGTCTTGGGGTGCCCTGGGGCAGACTGGGGGGGGTAAATTGGGGGTCCCAGGGGCAGATTTAAGGGGTTCTTGGGGGGTGTCTGGGACACACTGGGGGGGCAAATGGGGAGTTTCAGGTAGATTTGGGGTCCCTGGGTCAATTTTGGGGGGCTGTTGTGGAGTTCCCAGGGTAGATTTGGGGTCCTGGGGCCAAATGGAGGGGTCCCTGGGTCAGATCTGGGGGGCTGTTGGGGGTCCCTGGGGCAGTTTTGGGGTCACTGGCTCAGGTTTGGGGTCCTTGGGGCAGTTGTGGGGGGTTGTTGGGAGTCCCTGGGGTGGTTTCGAGGGGCTGTTGGGGGGTCCTGAAGCAGAGGGGGGGCAAGTTTGGGGTCCCAGGGTCAGATTTGGGGTCCCTGGCTCAGGTTTTGGGGGGGCTGTTAGGGGTCCCTGGATCAGATTCGGGGGTCCCTGACCCCCTCCCCTGTTTCTGCCCCCCCCCCCTGTTTCTGCCCCCCCCCAGGCAGCGGCATGACCCCGGGGGGCGCCGGCTTCTCCCCCAGCGCCGCCTCGGACGCCAGCGGCTTCAGCCCCGGCTACTCCCCCGCCTGGTCCCCCACCCCTGGCTCTCCCGGCTCCCCCGGCCCCTCCAGCCCCTACATCCCCTCCCCCGGTGAGTACAGCGCCCCGCGACACCCCCAAACGGCCGCAACACCCCCACAACACCTCCCAAATGGTCGTGGCGCCCCAAAATGCCCGCAACGCCCCTGCGGCACCTTACAATGCCCCAAAACGCCCCCACAACACCCCAAAACCACCCCCTCCCAACAATGTGCTACAACATAACACCCCCGACTGCTTCCACGCCACCTTACAATGCCCCAACACCCCCACAATTCGGCCCCAACACCCAGACAACACCCCCCGACACCTCCACAGCACCGAAACATCTCCACGACATCTTACAACACCCCAGCAACACCGCAATGTTCCCCACAACTCCCCGCAACACCGCAACGCACCCCAACAGCGCCCTGAAACATCCCCACACCACCTTACGATCCCCCAACATCATATACCACCCCCCAACGCCCCCACACTGCCCGCACAACACCCCTACAACTCCCCACAATGCCCCCAAACACCTCGACAACATACTACAACACCCCGAACACCTCCACGGTGCCCTGAAACATCCCCACAACTCCCCTCCCAGTACCCCGAACACCACCAGTGTCCTCACAACACCCTTACACCACCTCTACAGCACCGTGAAAATCTCCCAACACACCCAAAACACCTTATAATGCCCCCGAACACCCCACAACACCCCTACAATAGCCTGCAACTCCCTACAATGCCCCAAAACACCCCTACAACACAACACCCCTACAACACGTCCACAGCATTCTACAACACCCTCAAAACACCCTTTAACACCCCACAGACCCCCAAATACCCCACATCGCCCCTGCAACACCCCCCAGAGCCCCTACAACACCTGTCTAGGGACCCGTTGTCACCGTTTTGTGTACCCTCGCAGGTGGTGCCATGTCTCCCAGCTACAGCCCAACGTCACCTGCCTACGAGCCGCGCTCACCCGGGGGCTACACCCCGCAGAGTCCCAGCTACAGCCCGACGTCACCCAGTTACAGCCCGACATCGCCCAGCTACAGCCCGACATCGCCCAACTACAGCCCAACTTCACCCAGCTACAGCCCAACCTCACCCAGCTACAGCCCGACGTCGCCCAGCTACAGCCCGACGTCGCCCAGCTACAGCCCGACTTCCCCCAGCTACAGCCCAACTTCCCCCAGTTACAGCCCGACTTCTCCCAGTTACAGCCCAACCTCACCCAGCTACAGCCCCACTTCGCCCAGTTACAGCCCAACCTCTCCCAGCTACAGCCCAACTTCTCCCAGTTACAGCCCAACTTCCCCCAGCTACAGCCCAACTTCTCCCAGTTACAGCCCGACTTCCCCCAGCTACAGCCCCACATCTCCCAGTTACAGCCCCACCAGCCCCAACTACAGCCCCACCAGCCCCAACTACACCCCAACCTCGCCCAGTTACAGCCCCACTTCTCCCAGTTACAGCCCTACCAGCCCCAACTACACCCCGACCTCCCCCAACTACAGCCCCACCTCCCCCAGTTACAGCCCCACCTCTCCCAGTTACAGCCCCACCTCCCCCAGTTACTCCCCTTCCAGCCCCCGCTACACCCCCCAGTCGCCAACCTACACCCCCAGCAGCCCCAGTTACAGCCCCAGCAGCCCCAGCTACAGCCCCACCTCCCCCAAGTACACCCCGACCAGCCCCAGCTACAGCCCCAGCTCCCCCGAATACACCCCCACCAGCCCCAAGTACAGCCCCACCTCCCCCAAGTACAGCCCCACCAGCCCCAAGTACAGCCCCACCTCCCCCACCTACAGCCCCACCACCCCCAAATACAGCCCCACCTCCCCCACCTACAGCCCCACCTCCCCCGTCTACACCCCCACCAGCCCCAAGTACAGCCCCACCTCGCCCACCTACAGCCCCACCAGCCCCAAGTACAGCCCCACCTCCCCCACCTACAGCCCCACCAGCCCCAAGGGTTCCACCTACAGCCCCACGTCACCCGGCTACAGCCCCACGTCACCCACCTACAGCCTCACCAGCCCGGCCATCAGCCCCGACGACAGCGACGAGGACAACTGAGCCGGTGGTGGGGGGGCAAAGGGACACCCCATGCCCCCCCCAAAACCCCTGCAGGTTGTGGGGGTGACCCCCAAGTGTCACCCCCCCGTCAAGTTGTGGGGGGCTGACCCACAAGTTGGGAGGCTGACCCACAAGTTGGGGGGGGTGACCCACAAGTTGGGGGGGTGACCCCTAAATTAGGGGGGTGTGTGTGTGGAGTGACCCTTAAGTTTGGGGGTAACCCCCTTAAGTTTGGGGGTAACCCACAAATTGTGGGGTGACCCCTAAATTGGGGCAGGGAGGGGCAGGTGAGGGAGGACTCCCCTCTTTTGGGGTGTCGGGGGATGCATCACCCCTCCCTGAGGGTGACGGTGTCCCCGGGTGAGGTGTAATTTATGGGGGTCCTTAGTTAATGACGGGGGGGGGGGACAAGGGGGGGTAATGGGGGGGGCACTCCCTGGTGGGAGGTTTGGGGGTTCGGGGGGGGGGGTGTTGGGGTATCCTTTGCCCCTCCCCCCCGCCTTATTTTGGTGTTTTGATGTATTGGGGGGGGGGGAGGGGAACCGGCTGGAATTGCGGGGTTTTTTTTGGGGGGGAAATAAAAATTTTACCGATTTTCAGCTCCGGCTCCGTGTGTGTGTTGGGGGGAGGGGGGGAGGGGCCCCCCTCCCCCACATAGCGAACCCAGACATCCGGCTATTCCCATCCCCCACCCCCGTAGTGAACCCAGCTTTCCGAGCACCCCCCCAAAACCCCCCCACACCTGCCCACCCCCCCCCCCCCCCGCGGGCCACCCATGGGTGCTGGAGGGGGTGGAAAAAGGAGGGGGGAGGGGGAATTGGGGGGGGGGGGGTGTGTGTCCCAGCTGGCAGCGGTGGGATTCGAACCCACGACCCCGCGGGGACTGGAGCCTAAATCCAGCGCCTTGGACCGCTCGGCCACGCTACCGGGGTGCGGGGGGAGCCCCGCGCGGGCGGGTCAGACCCGGGGACACGGGACACGGCACCCACGGAGGGGAGGGGGGGAACACACGACACCCACAAGTGTCAGCCGCGGGAGTCACGGGGTGACCCCGACACCCCCCCCTCCCCCCCGTGTCCCCCAATGTCCCCAGTGCCGTGTCCGTGCCCCCCCCCCCCCGTGTCCCCACGTCCCCCCATGTCCCCCAGTGTCCCCCCCATGACCCCCGCGGTGTCCCCCAATATCCCCCCCATGTCCCCCCCATCCCTCAATGTCCCCCCCGTGTCTCCAGTGACCCCCCCACGTCCCCAGGGTCCCCCCATGACCCCCCCCAGTGTCCCCCAATATCCCCCCATGTCCCCCAGTGTCCCCCATGACCCCCCCATCCCTCAATGACCCCCCCCATGTCCCCAGGGTCCCCCCATGACCCCTCCCAGTGTCCCCCCCAGTGTCCCCCACACATCCCCCACTGTCCCCCCATGACCCCCCCAGTGTCCCCCAATATCTCCCAGTGTCCCCCCATGTCCCCCCCATCCCTCAATGTCCCCCCCCGTGTCCCCAGTGACCCCCCCCCACGTCCCCAGGGTCCCCCCATGACACCCCAGTGTCCCCCCCCCCATCCCCCAGTGCCCCCCCATGACCCCCCCATCCCTCAGTGACCCCCCCACGTCCCCAGGGTCCCCCCGTGTCCCCCCAATGTCCCGTCCCCCCCCCCACCGTGGCGGGAAACTCGGGGATCCCGCCAGACATGGGCGGGGCCACCACTAACCCCGCCCACCCCTCAAGCCCCGCCCACCCATCAAGCCCCGCCCACCCCATCAAGCCCCGCCCCCGCGCAGTGCAGGCCGGGCAAAAGGGGGCGGGGCCAAGGGGGTGTCATGGCGGCGCCCATGGTGGAAGGTGCGGAGTGGGGGGAGGGGGGGACACGGGAGGGGGGGGACTCCCCGGGGTGCTGACACCCCCGCTCCCTTCCCCTCCCCCCACAGCTCCCCAGGGGGCCCCTCCCCCCCTCGGGACCACCCACGACGCGGAGGAGCCGGATGCTTTGGAGTGAGTGAGCGGATGGGGGGTGGGGGGAGGGGAGGAGAAGGTGGGGGGTGGGGTGACACCCCTCCCCTCCCCCCCCCCAGGTTCCCCCCCTACGAGCTGAGCCGCCCCCCCCGGCCGGTTTGGGGGGCGCGGGATGAATTCGCCCACCGGCCCCACAATTTTCTCCGGGGCTGCAAATGGTGAGAGACCCCTCCCCCACCCCCCAGCCCCTCCCCCACCCCCCCAGCCCCTCCTCATCGGGGGGGAGGGGTCGTACCTGGCCACGCCCCCCCATGATCGGGGTGTAAACCCCCCCCCCCCGGGCCCCCCCCCCAGGGCCCCCGATGGTTCCTGCGTCCTGACGTGCAGCGATGACAACACCCTGCGGATCTTCGACCTCCCCTCCCCCACCCCGGGACCCCCCCTGGGGCCGCCCCTCCCCCAGCTGGTGGGTGACGGGGGGGGGGGGGGGGTCGCTATGGGGCTCCCAAGGGAGGTTTGGGGGGGCTGGGGGGGGGGTTGCTATGGGGCATTATAGGGGGGCTGGGGGGCTCCTATGGGGGTGCTGGGGGGGGTTGTGGGGTGGCTGGGGGTCACTGTGGGGCACCTATGGGTCACTTGGGGGTCGCTATGGGGCATTTCAGGGGGCTGGGGGTCACTGTGGGGCACCTATGGGTCACTTGGGGGTCGCTATGGGGCATTATAGGGGGGCTGGGGGTCACTATGGGGCTGCTGGGGGGTTGGGGGGGGCTGTGGGGACCATATAGGTTCCTCGGGGGCCGCTATGGGGCATTATAGGGGGCTGGGGGTCACTATGGGGAACCTATGGGTCACTTGGGGGTCGCTATAGGGCTCCCAGGGGGTTTGTGGGTCGCTATGGGGCACCTATAGATCATTTGGGGCTCGCTATGGGGCTCCCTGGGGGTTTGGGGGGGGCTATGGGGCACCTATAGGGCAGCTGGGGAGGGGGTATGGGGCTCCCAGGGGATTTGGGGGTCGCTATGGGGCACCTATGGGTCCCTTGGGGGTCGCTCTGGGGCTCCTATGGGGCATTTTGGGGTACTGGGGGGGGGGGGTCGCTGTGGGGCACCCATGGCGGGGGAGGGGACCCAGGTGTGTGGGTGCAGGCGCCGGCGCTGCGGGTGCCGGAGGGCGACACCGTCTACGACTTCGCCTGGTTCCCCCTGATGGACTCAACCCAGCCCCACACCTGCCTGTGAGCAAACTGGGAGCACTGGGAGGGGACTGGGGGCACTGGGAGGGGCACTGGGAGGCACTGGGCTGGACTGGGAGGGGAACTGGGAACACTGGGAGGGACTGGGAGGGGGACTGGGGGCACTGGGAGGCACTGGGCTGGACTGGGAGGGGAACTGGGAACACTGGGAGGGACTGGGAGGGGGACTGGGGGCACTGGGGGCACTGGGAGGGGAACTGGGGGCACTGTGAGGCACTGGGCTGGACTGGGAGGGGGACTGGGACCACTGGGAGGGGAACTGGAGGCACTGGGAGGGGCACTGGCAGGCACTGGGCTGGACTGGGAGCACTGGGAGGGGAACTGGGGACACTGGGAGGGATTGGGGGCACTGTGAGGGGACTGAGGGGCACTGGGAGGGGGCTGGAAGGGGACTGGGAGACACTGGGTGTTACTGGGAGGCACTGGGCATTACTGGGAGAGACTGGGGTGGTTGCAGAGGAGTCACTGGGAGGAACTGGGAGAGCCTGGGGCCGTAGTGGGGGGTCCCTGGGCGGGGGGGGGGTGGGGTGGTGTCCCTGGAGGGGGGGTGACTGGGCGTTACTGGTTCCTACTGGTCTGTACTGGGCAGGGTGGCGGCCAGCAGCCGGGACAACCCCGTGCACCTCTGGGACGCCTTCGACGGGACCCTGCGGGGCTCCTTCCGCGCGTACAGCCACCTGGTGGGGGGCACCCCGACATCGGGGGGGGCATGGGGGGACCCCGACATTGGGGGGGGGCACGGGGGGATGGGGGGGACCCCGACATTGGGGGGGGATGGAGGGGACCCTGACATTGGGGGAGCACGGGGGGATGGGGGGGACCCTGACATGGGGGGGACACACAGGGGGACCCAGGAGTCCTGGGGTTGGGGGGGGGGGGAATGGGACGGGAGGGACCCCGATACTGGGGGGGTGACCCAGGGGACCCTGACATTGAGGGGGGACATGGGGGGGGAACCCCGATGTTGGGGGGGGGGGGCAGACACAGTGGAGAGGACCCTGCTGTCCAGGGGGTGACCCACGGGACCCCAGTATCAAAGGGGGGGGCACGAGGGGACCCCGACATTGGGGGGGGCACGGGGGGATGGGGGGGACCCCAACATTGGGGGGGAGATGGGGGGGACCCGACATTGGGGGACAGGAGGGACCTGGACATTGACGGGGGGGGACATGGGGGGACCCCGACATTGGGGGAGCACAGGGGGATGGGGGGGGACCCCGACATGGGGGGGACACACACAGGGGGGCCCAGGAGTCCTGGGGTTGGGGGGGGGGGGGTGACATGGGGGACCCCGGTGTTGGGGTGGGGGGGGAACGGGACAGGGGAGACCCCAATACTGGGGGGGGTGACCCAGGGGACCACGGTATCGGGGGGGGGTGGGGGGTGTTGGGGGGGCCGGTGCCATGTGACGGGGTGGCGCAGGAGGAGCTGGTGGCCCCCCACTCTCTGGCCTTCGCCCCCGACGGCTCCCAGCTCCTGGGGGGCTTCGACGGCGCCGTCCGGCTCTTCCCCACCCAGCGCCCCGGGCGGCACTGCCAGGAGAGGGGGCTGCAGCGTGAGGGGCGGGGCCTGGAGGGGGCGGGGCCTGGACGGGGCGGGGCCTGGACGGGGCGGGGCCTGGAGGGGGAAGGGTCTGGGATGGGTGGGGCTTGGGAGGGGGCGGGGCCTGGAAGGGGCAAGGCCTGAAGGGGGGGGTGGGGCCTAAGGGGGGAAGGGTCTGGGATGGGTGGGGCTTGGGAGGGGGCGGGGCCTAAAGGGGGAGGGGTCTGGGATGGGTGGGGGCGGGGCCTAAAGGGGGAAGGGTCTGGGATGGATGGGGCTTGGGAGGGGGTGGGGCCTGGGAGGGGGCGTGGCCTGAGTCTGGGAGGGGGTGGGGCCTGGGAGAGGCAGGGGCTGGGGTGGAGACTGGGAGGGGGTGGGGCTTGGGAGGGGGAGGGGTTTGGGAGGGGGCGGGGCTTGGGGGGCTGTTTGTGGGATGAGGTGGTTGGTGGGAGCGGGGTGAGAAGGGGCGGGGCTAAAGGGGGTGTGGCTTGGCCTGAGGGGCGTGGCCTGACACCACACCCTCTTCCCTGCAGAAGGGGGGCAGGGCCAGCGGGGCCTGATTGGCTGCCTGGCCTTCAGCCCCACCCAACCGCTGTTCGCCTGCGGCTCCTATGGGCGGAGCCTGGGGCTGTACGCCCTGGAGGGGGGCGGGGCCTTGGCGCTCTGGCCCCGCCTCCCCGCTGCCCCCACCCACCTCCGCTTCAGCCCCGACGGGAACCGCCTCTACGCAGGGGGGCGCAAGGTGGGCGGGGCCTGAGGGGTGGGCGGGGCCTATGGAGGGGGTGGGGCCTATGGAGGGGCGGAGCCTGAGGGGTGGGTGGGGCCTACAGAGGGGGCGGGGGCTGAGGGGTGGGCGGGGCTTGAAGGCGGGACTGAGGGGTGGGTGGGGCCTATGGATGGGGCGGGGCCTGAGGGGTGGGTGGGGCCTATGGAGGGGGCAGGGTCTCAGCCCTGGGGGTGTGGTCTTGTGGTTCGGGCGTGGCCACCAGGCGGTGGGTGGGGCTTTGGGGGCGGGGCTTGGGATTCAAGGGCGGGGTCTCAGCTCCCTCGGTGGGCGTGGCCTGGCGTTTGGGGCGTGGCCACCGACTTGTGGGCGGGGCTCTGGGCTTGGGGGGAACAGGGTCTGGGGGGGACCGGCTGTGGGCGGGGCTTGGTGGCCTCGGGGGGGCGTGTCCTACAGTGGCCCCGCCCCCCCCAGGACCGTCACATCCTGTGCTGGGACCTGCGCAGCCCCGAGCGCCCCCTGCTGGGCCTGGAGCGGCGTGTGGGCACCAACCAGCGCGTGACCTTTGACCTTGACCCGTGAGTGACCCCTTTGCGGGGCGGGGGGGGGGGAGGGGCTGCCGGGCTCTCCCGGTGACACCCCCCCCCACCCCCCCCCCAGGACAGGGCGGTTCCTGGTGAGCGGTGACACCGACGGCTTCGTCACCGTCTGGGACACCCTGACCCCCCCGGTACCGGGGGATCCCCCGCTGCTGACCCCCCACCTGCGCTTCCGCGCCCTCTGCGACTGCGTCAACGGCACCAGGTAACACCCCGTGTCACCCACCCCTCCCCCTCCGGCACACCCGTGTCCCCAGGGTGCTGTTGGGTGGGGTGGGGGGGGTCACCCAGACGCCCGTTGTTGGGGGGGGGGTGTGTGTCCCCAGCCTACACCCCGGGCTCCCGTTGTTGGCCACCGCCTCGGGGCAGCGGCTGTTCCCGGCGCCGTGGGACAGTGACGAGGAGGGGACGGGCGAGGACGGGCCACCCCCGGGGGGGGACAATCGCCTGCAGCTCTGGTGGTGGGGAGAGGAACCCCCCGGGGACGACGGCTGGGACCCCCCCGGGGACACCGACTGGGACACACACGGGGACGACGGCTGGGACAACCCTGGGGACACCGGGACTGTGTCCGCCGACTGTCACCCCCCTGGGGACACCGGAACCAGCCTCTCCATGGACGCCAACTGTCACCTCTTTGGGGACAACGGCTGTGACACCCCCGGGGACACCGATTGTCACCCCCCTGGGGATGCTGATGGTGACAGTGCCGGGGACGCCGACTGTCCCCCTTCTGGGGACACCGACTGTGACACCCCCAGGGACACCGGCACCAACCACCCCGTGTACGACAGTTGTCACCCTCCTGGGGACACCAACTGTAACCGCCCCCAGGGACACCAACTGTGACGCCAGAACTGACCTCTCCATGGACACCGTCACACACCCCCCGCCCCCCCCCCCCCCCAGTGGCGACACTGACCCCCACCCAGGGCCACCAGCTGTGACCTACAGCCCCCACGGGGAACCCCAGGGTTGGTGTGACGTGGTGGCCGGGTGTGTGTGTGTGTGTCATTTTTAGGGTGTCAAGCTGGGTTTTGGGATGTCACCTATGGGGGCTGGTTGAGGCTTTGGGGGGGTGGTGGGGTGGGGGTGGGCCCCACTCCACTCATCGGCGTTGCCCATTTAAGAACCTCCGGGGCCGGGCTTCCTCTCCCGGGGGGGGGGGGGCGGGACATCCCGGCTGAGTGACAAACAGCAACACCCAATCAGCGCTCTGATTCCGGTTGCTTTTTTTTTTTTTTTATTGCCATAGTTACCACCAAACCAGATTGGAGGAGGCGGGGCCGGGGCTCCGCGCGCGCACATGGGCGGGGCCTGACACAGCCCCACCCACCGAGGGGGCGGGGCCTGATTCCCGCGGGAATGGGGCCATTGCTCGGCACCGGCAAACTGAGGCTCACAGGGTGATTTCCCCCCCCCCAATAAATTAGGGGTGTGGGATCCCGGGGTTTTTTTTGGGGGGGGGGGGGGGGGGGGTGTTGGGGGCTCAGAGTCGCAGGACGTAGGAATCGCTGTGGGTGAGGTACCGGACCCAACGTTGCGGGGGGCAGGGGGTCGAACCCGGGAATCGAACGAATCGGACGTGTAAACCCGAACACGTGTGCGTCGGCAGCTCGAAGGTCAAGTTCGCGGGACCCAGTTCCAACAGGGACGCGCGGGTCAGTCCCGGGACCTCCAGCTGTAAGGGGGGGGGACGGGACACAATGGGGACACCCCCCCCCCCAAAATCCCCACCCCCCCCACCCCCCTTAACCCCTGACCCCCCATCCCCCCATAAAATAAAACCCCACAAGCGCCCTAAAACTGGGGGGGGGGGGCACACACACGCATTCCCTGATGCCCAGGGCGCCCCCCCCCCCAAACCACACCCCCACCCCCACCCCCACCCCCCCCCCCAAACCTTGAAGAGGGCGGAGAGTTGGGACCCCCCCTGGCAGCGGGGGATGGTCCAGCGGATGGATTTGGTGCTGGGCTGCAGTTCCGCCGTCTGCTCCGGGCTGCTCAGCTCCTGCGCCAGACTTGGGGGGGTGGGGGGGGCAATGAGGGGGGGTGCTACCCCCCCCACACACCCCAGACACCCCTCAGACACACACCACCCCCCCCCCAAAAATGCCATCACCCACCTGCTCACCCCCTTGGGCACGGGCAGCTGCAGGCAGACATTGAGGGCTTGGCTGGAATTTGGGGGGGGGGGGGGGGGATCAGGGATCTGTGCCCCCCCCTTTGCACCCCCGCCCCCCCCACCCCCCCCCCCCCACCCCCACCCACCCCCCCCCCCCCGCACCTTTTGGGGGCAGGTCACAGCGGAGCTTCAGGTACAACCGGAGCCTGCGGGGAAACAGGGATGGGGGGGGGCAGAATTGGGGGTGTCGGGGGGGGGGGGGGGGCGGGGATGATCGGAATGGGGGTGGGGGGGGTGTGGGGTGTGTCCGTGTCCGTGTCCATCTCTCCCCCCCCCCCCCCCGGATGATCAGAATGGGAGTGCCCCCCCCCCCAAGGATAATCAGAATGGGGTTCCCCCCCCCCCAGGGATGAGCAGAATGGGGGTGACACCCCCATCCCCCCCCCCCCCCACCTCCCGGGGGGGGTCCTGCTCCACGCTGGGGAAGAGGCGGAAGGGCAGAGGCGCCGGGATGTCGTCAGCCAGCTGGTACTGCATCAGCGTCAGCTTTTGGGGGGGGGCAGAGAAAAAGGGGGGGGGGGGGGTGTCAGGAAAGGGGGGGAGACACCCCACGGCAGCCCCCCCGGGGAGGGGGGGGGGGGGGGTGTCTCTCACCTCCCCCTGATTTGGGGTGACCTTCAGGACCCTCCCGCTCTCAAATTCATCCAGCTTGACCGAGCTGTGGAAGGCGCATTCGTCCACCCGGACGGCCGTGCCGTAACCTGGGGGGGGGGGGGGGGTGTTAAAAAAAAAAAAAGGGGGGGGTGTGCTATTTTGGGGGGGAGGGGGGGAAAATTGGGGGGATTCGGGGGGGGCTCACCCCGTAGTTCCGACTTGCCCACGCAGAATTCCTCCGTCAGCCCGATGCGCAGCTCTGGGGATGGCACGGGGAGGGGGGGGGGTCGGGGGTCCTGGTTGTCCCTGACACCCCCCCCCAGCACCCCAATATCCCCCCCCCCAGCACCCCAATACCCCCCCCTTACCCACGGAACCAGGCAGGTAGCACTTGAGCCGGATTTCCCCCTGGACGTCCACTTTCATGGGGGTCCCCTGGGGAGGGAGGGGGGGGCGTGGGTTGAGTTTGGGGGGGGTGGAGGAGATTTTGGGGGGGGCTGGGGGGGGTTTTGGGGCGTGGCGGGGGGGGGCTCACGTTAGCGGCGATGACCACCGTCAGCCTCTCCACCACGTCGACGAAGATCTCGTTCCTGGCGCTCTGCGGACAGAGGAAAGCGGGGGGGGGGTGTTAAAATTTGGGGGGGACCCCACAATTTGGGGGGGGGCATATTAAGGGGGGGGGGGGGTCCCCTACCTGTTCCCCTCCCCGGGGCGGCAGCACGGGGCGGCTGGCTGCGGAGCTGGGGGCCACTCGGCTCTGCTGCGTCTCGGCGCCGAACTGCAACGAGATTTGGGGGTGGGGGGGTGGGGGGGTGACACCCACACATTTTTGGGGGGGGGCGGGGGGGGTTTTTTGGGGGGGGGGGGTGTCCTCACCAGCCCGATGGAGCCCAGGTCGAGGAGGCTGAAGGGTTTGGTGGCCACGGGCTCGGAGTGCACGAGGTTGCGCAGGACCTCGGGCGCCGTCGTCTGGATGTAGCCGTAGTCCTGGGGGGGGGGGACGGGGACACGGGGGAGGGGACACACACGACACGTGGGGGGGAGGGGGTTGTCACTCATCTGAAGGTGTCCCCAGCCCCTCCATGTCCCCCTCATCCTGAGTCCTCCCCCCATATCCCCCCCATCCCCACCCCCCCATGTCCCCCTATGTCCTCCCCGTCCTGTGTCCGTGTCCCCCCATGTCCCCAACCCCCCCATCCTGAGTCCTCCCCCCCGTGTCCCCATTCCCCCCCCCATGTCCCCAACCCCCCCATGTCCTCATTTCCCCATGTCCCCAACCCCCCAATATCCCCCCCCATCCTGAGTCCTCCCCCCCTTGTCCCCCCATCCCCTCCCCCCATGTCCCCACCCTCCATGTCCCCAGCCCCCCACATCCCTGTGTCCCCCATCTATGTCCCCCCCGTGTCCCCCCATCCCCACCCCCTATGTCCCCCCGTGTCCCCAACCCCCCACGTCCCCAGTTCCCCCCCACGTCCCCAACACCATGTCCTCACCCCCCCACGTGCCCCCCCCATGTCCCCAACCCCCCCATCCTGAGTCCTCCCCCCATGTCCCCCCCATCCCCACCCCCCCGTGTCCCCAGCCCCCCCATCCCCGTGTCCCCCCCCCGTGTCCCCGTGTCCCCACCACCATCTCATCCAGCAGCTCGTAGACCAGCCCGAAGTTCAACCCCACGTTCTTCTCACTCAGTGGCCCGCAAAAATCCCGCAGCAGCGTCACCAGCCTGCGCCGGTGGCCGTCACCAATTGGGGGGGGGGGTGTGTGACAATGATGGGGTGCCCCCCCCCTCCATAACCCCCCCCCCCCAAACCGCTACCTGTTCAGAAACTCCACCAAAGCAAACGGTGCCGCGTCCGGCGTCGCCGTTGCCACAAAGTAAAGCCCCGCGTGTCGCACGTGGACGAAATGGCGGCCCTCGTGTGCCTGAGAAAAGGGGGGGGGCAAAAAAAGATGGGACACCCCCCCCATCATCAGGGACCCCCCCAATTTCTTCCCCCCCTCTCTTTGCCATCGCTCACCATGAAGACGGGCGCCTGGTCCCCTGGCAGCGAGGTGATGCGGCGGTAGAAAACGTCGGCGAGGTCCGCGCCGGCGCCATGGGTCTCCCCGCGGACTTGGGGGGGTGTTAAGGAAAATTTGGGGCGGGGGGTGATTTTGGGGAGCCCCCCCCCCTTATTCTCAAAGTGGGGGGGTGCAGGATACAGTCTCTGTGGATGAGGCGGTCACCCTTGGAGGAGAGGATGAAGATCTGGGAGAGCATGGCCGGGCTGGGGGGGGGTAAGGGGGGGGGGGGTGTTAGGGGGCCCCCAGGGCACTGAGCACCCCCCCCCCCCCCCATGCACCCCGAGTTCTGGACACCCCAAAGCTGCCGGCCTGAGACACCCCCCCCAACCACACCCCCCCTGCTGCCCTGGGCTCTGTCCCACAGCCGCCCCCCCCCAGCACCCTCAGCCCCCCCCAAGCCCCTC
Source organism: Grus americana (assembly GCF_028858705.1). Taxonomy (NCBI): domain Eukaryota; kingdom Metazoa; phylum Chordata; class Aves; order Gruiformes; family Gruidae; genus Grus; species Grus americana. The sequence goes on from NC_072881.1 coordinate 211,506, forward strand.
AGGCACCTGAGCCCCCCCTGTGCCCCCCCCAGCACCCTCAGCCCCCCCCAATCCCCCAGCACCCCCCGAGCCCCCCCTGAGCCCCCAGAGCCCCCCCAGCCCTCCCTGAGCCCCCCAAGCACCCCCTGGCCCCCCCAGCACCCTGAGCCCCCCAAGCACCCCCTGGCCCCCCTTCTGCCCCCCCAGCACCCTGAGCCCCCCCAATCCCCCAGCCCCCCCCGAGCCCCCCAGCACCCTCAGCCCCCCCCGTGCCCCCCCCATCCCCCTGTACCCCCCAGGCCCCCCCCATTCCATTCCCCCCCCCGGCTCCCCCCGGTCGCGGCCCCTTTAAGAAGGGGCGTGTCCAGCCCCCCCCCCCCTTCCCGCGCGCCCCCCGAACCTGCGTCCCCCTTGGCGGGCGGCGGTCACATGACAGCGGCCGAAGGGGCGTGGCTTCCGGCGCCGTCACGTGGGTGGGGGTGCCGGCGGTTCGAGTCGCTTTGACTCTCGTGGGGATCCGTACCGGAACCGGAACTAGACTCACCGGAACCGGAACTCGAACTAACCGGATCCGGAAATTTGCCTAACCGGAACCGGAAATCAAGCTATCCGGAAGTGGAACAACCGGGCCCGGGTGCACCCCCGTTCCCCGGGGAGGGGGTGGCGGTGCCGGGGGCTCCCTGTGCGTCCGTGTCCCGTGTGGGTCCTCCCGCCCCCGGTCACGGCGTCGGTCGGGCCGGTTTTACCAATAAAAGGGGGTTCTTGCTGCTCTGGCGGCACCGCCGGCCTGTGTGTGCCCCCCCCAGTACAAACCAGTGTCTCCTAGTACAAACCAGTATCTCCCAGACCCTTCCCAGTGCATCTCATTCCCTTCCCAGTGCGTCCCAGTTCCTCCCAGTCCTCTCTTAATGCTTCCCAGTTCCTTCCCAGTGCCTCCCAGTCCAACCCAGTGCATCTCATTCCCTTCCCAGTGCGTCCCAGTTCCTCCCAGTCCCTTCCCAGTCCCTCCCTAGTCGAACCCAGTGCCTCCCAGTCCTTTCCCAGTGCTCTCCAGTCCATCCCAGCGCCATCCAATCAAACCCAGTAACTCCCAGTCCTTTCCTAGTCTAACCCAGTGCCTCCCAATCCTTTCCCAGTGTGTCCCAGCTCTCTCTTAATACCTCCCAGTCCCTTCCCAGTCCAACGCAGTGCCCCCCAGTCCCTTCCCAGTGCCTCCCAGTCCCTTCCCAGTCCAACCCAGTGCCCCCTAATCAAACCCAGTCCCTCCCAGTCCCACCCAGTGCCTCTCAGACCCTCCCAGGCCCTTCCCAGTGTGTCCCAGTCCCTTCCCAGTCCATCCCAATGCCACCCAATCAAACCCAGTGCCTCCCAGTCCCTCTCAGACCCTCCCAGTCCCTTCCCAGTACGTCCCAGTCCCTTCCCAGTCCCTGCCAGGAGTTTCCCAGTGCGTGGGGGCTCCTGAATGCATCCCCCAAATCGATGATTTCCCCCCCCAAACCAGTGACCCCAGAAACTCCCAGTTTGGGTAAAAATCACCGTATTTATTCCCCACCCCCATCCCGCCACCCCGCCTGGGGAGGGGGCGTCCCACCCCGGGAACAGGGGGTCCCCGTTTCCCCCGAAGCTTCCGCTCGTCCCAGGAGCCTCAACGGTACCAGAAAAAGGTTGAGGGGACAAAGACCGACCCCCCTCCAACCAGATTCTGGGGTACCGGGCTGCGAGGGGGGACCGGGGGGATCCGTTTCCGAGAAGCAGGGGGCCGTCAGGGCGCCGTAGACCCCGCGAAAGTGGCCACGAAGGGCGGCACAGTCGAGGGCGCTCAGCTCCGGCGGGAGGGAGCTCAGCAGTGCCAGCACCACCGCCGATTCTGGGGGTGCAGGGACACACACACACACACACACGGCGTCAGGATCACCCCACACCCGGGGCGGGGGGGTCCCAGCTGGGGGCAGCGTTGCCGTATCCCCCGTTTTGGGACTGAACCCCCCCCCAGACACCCCAAGATGCTGAATGCAGCGGGGGGACCCCCAAAACCTTCACAACCTCCCATCCCCCAAACATCGGGGACAACCCCCCTCAACTCACCGCCCGGGGGGAGCGCGGGACCCTTCGCGCCCCGGCAGAGCCGCGCCAGGTACTCGTAAACCCTCTGAAAATCGACGGCGAATCCCTCGGGGACGTCGGGCCGCGGAAAAGAACGGGGGGTTGCGGCGTCCCCCCCTGCTATTGTTTCTCCGTCCCCATCCGTCGCGGTGGGACGCGGTGGGACGGAATGGAGGAGGCTCAACGGCTCTGTGGCCGCGACGGTGAGGACCTGAGGGTGACAACGCAGCGATGGCGAGTGTGTGTAGGGGGGGTGGCCCCTCTCCCCCCCCTCTTTTTTCAAGGAGCCCCCCCAAAAATCTCCTCACCTGGGAGAAAGCAGCCGCCGTCGCTTCCTCCAGCCCTTCCGCCAACGTCTCGGCCAGTTCCAACCACACCTGGAGAGTAAAAACGGGGTGATGCCGGGTCTAGGCCACCCCAGCATAAGGGGGGCAAGGGGACACCCCGACATCCCCCCCCACACACACACCTCGATGGGTGCCGGGACTTGGGAGCGGCGGCAGCGTTGTTGTTCCAGGCAGTGCCGGTACTGGGTGCTCACGGCCTCCCGCGCCACCCGGCCCCGCAACCGGCACAGGAACGAGAGGATCTGGGGCAGGGGGGAGGGATCAGGGGCTGCACCCCCACACACACCCGAGTTTGGGGGGGGGGGGGGGGGGGCGCTGCAGGGTCCCGAACCCCCTTGTGTGGCCACTGCTCCCCCCCCCCACCCCGAGGTCCCCCATTACTCTCCCCTCAGTGCCCAGGGACCCCCATATGCCTCCCCCCAAACCCTGGGGACCCCCATTTCCCCACCCCCAGCCCGGGGACCCCCATATCCCCCCCTCCCCGGTGCCCAGGGACCCCATGTCACCCCCCCGAAACCCCATATTCCCCCCCCAGCCCGGGGACCCCCATATCCCCCCTCCCTGGTGCACGGGGGACCCCCATATCCACCTCCCTAGCTCGGGGGACCCCCATATTCACCCCTCCGAACCCCGGGGACCCCCATATCCCCCCCCCCCCAGCCCGGGGGACCCCCATACCCATCCCCCAACCCCGGGGACCCCCATATCCCCCTCCCCCCAGCCCGGGGGACCCCCATATCCATCCTCCAACCCCGAGGTACCCCCATATCCCCCCCCCCCAACCCCGGTGCCCCCCATATCCACACCCCCCTCACTCCCCGGTGCCCGGGGACCCCCCCCGCCTCCCTCCCCCCGGCCCCCACCTCGGCCTCGCTCCGTCGGGGCAACCGCTCCCTCAAAGGCCGCGCTTGGAACTCGGGAACACCGAGCGCTGCCTGATCCCGTAACGCCGCCAGCAGCGCCCGTTTCTCCCGCACCGACCAGGCTTTCCGTCTCCCCTCCGCCTCCCCCGCCGCTTCCCCCGGGCCCGTCACGTACCGAGCCGGGGCCAAGCGGGGACGCAGCGGCGGCTTCATGGCGGGGGGAACGGTGGGAGAACCGGGCCGGCGCACGGAAATGGCGTCACTCGCAGCGCGCCGGCAAGCGTAAAGCACGCTGGGAGCTGTAGTTTAAGCCCCCCAACCACTAACGCTTGGCGGTGGATGCTCCGGCGCACGGAAATGGCGTCACTCGCGGCGCGCCGGCAAGCGCAAGGAGCGCTGGGAGTTGTAGTGCGAGCCCCGCCCAAGAGCATGGAGGCGGGGCGCCGGCGGACGCAGGGAGATGGCGTCACTCGCGGCGCGCCCGGAGCCGCAATGCACGCTGGGAGTTGTAGTTCGAGCCCCGCCCCCCCCCCCCCCCCCCAATTTAACAGAGACACGGGGGGGGGTGCAGGGGGGTTTATTCCACGTCTCGCCGCTGGGGGGGGGGGGTCGGGGGGGGGTGTGTCAGGAAAGTGGGGGGCGGCTGGGGGGGGGGGGGTTTACAGGGCCGTTTCGGGGGCCTTGTCATCGTCGGGGGGGCAGTCGATGAAATCCGCCAGCATGGTGGCCGTCTCGTCCAGCTCCTGGGGGGGCCGGGGGGGGGGGTTCAGGGGGGGTCTGGGGGGGGGGGTGTCACTGCCCCCCCCCCTCCCCGAGACCCCCCCACTGGATCCCTCTGCACCCCCAAACTGCCCCAACACCCCAAAATTGCCCACTCTGCCCCCCTCCATCACCCCTAATTTCCCCCCCCCGGACCCCAAACTGCCCCCCCCAACACCCCCAAACAGCCCTCTGGCCCCCAAACCGCCCCCCAGCACCCCCAAACCAGCCCAACACCCCCAAACAGCCCCCCTCACCCCAGCACCCCCAAACCGCCCCCCCTCACCCCCGACCTGCCCCCCAGCACCCCCAAACCTCCCCCCCTCCCCCCCAAACCGCCCCCTCCTCACCCCAGCACCCCCAAACTGCCCCAACACCCCCAAACCTCCCCCCTCACCCCCAAACCACCCCCCAGCACCCCCAAACCGCCCCCCCAGCACCCCCAAACCTCTCCCCCCCCCCCCCCCCGTACCTCCTCTTTGTCCCCGGGGGGAGGGGGTTCCTCCTCCAGCTGGGGGGGGGCGGGGGCGGGGGGGCTGCCGGGTCCCCCCGGGGGAGCAGGGGGGGGTGGGGGGGCCGCATCCAGGGCGGGGGGAGGCACCTCGGGGGGTTCCAGGAGGGGGGGCGGGGGGAGGGCGGGGGGCTCCTCTTCTTCCTCCTCCTCCCCCCCCACTTCCTGGGGGGCTTTGGTCCCCTCTTCTTCCTCTTCCTCTTCCTCTTCCTCCTCGGGCGGGGGGGGCGGGTGACCTTCCTCCACCTCCATCACCAGGGCACCCGTGTCCCCCGGGGGCTGGGGGGGCTCCTCGGGCAGGGGTTGCCCTTCTTCCGTACCCCCTTCCTCTTCCTCTTCCTCTTCCTCCTCCTCTTCCTCCTCGGAGAGACCTTCATCCTCCTCGTACTCCTCCTCATCCTCCTCGTACTCTTCCTCGCACAGCTCTTCCTCCTCGTCGAACTCTTCCTCTTCCTCCTCCTCCTCTTCTTCCTCCTCTTCCTCAAAGAACTCTTCCTCCCCGAACTCCTCTTCCTCCTCTTCTTCCTCTTCCTCTTCTTCCTCTTCCTCGCTACTATTGATATTAATCACGGCTGGATCGGGCTCTCCGGCGATCCCCGAAGATTCCGGGGGTGCAACCGGAGGAATAACGGGGGGCAACGCCGGCGGGGGGGGCAGCGGTGGCGGCGGCGGCGGCGGAGGAGGAGGAGGAGGAGGAAGAAGAGGAGTTTGGGGGGGGCCCCGGTTCTTCGGGGGGTTCGGGGGGAGCAAGAGGAGGCGAAGGAGGAGGCGGAAGAAGGGGCCCCCCGCTTTTAGAAGCCGGGGGGGGCGAAGGGGGTACCCCTCGTTTGGGAACGATAACGACGCTGTCATCCGAATCGCTCTCTAACGAGATTTCCACGTCCGACGGTTCTTCTTTGTCGTAGTGGACAAAAACGGGGCGCCGGGGGCGTCCCCCCCCTGCGGGACCCCCCTCTTCTTCACTTCCCGGGGTTTGCCCGATTTGGGGAGTTTCTCCCGAAAAAGGGGGTTCTTCGGTTAACGGAGGTAAACGGGGAGTTCCCAAAGGATTGGATGAAGAAATTCGGGGTACCCCAGGAAAAATAGGAGGGGGGAGAGAACGAAATGGGGGGGCTGAAGGTTCCGGGGGGGGTCCCGGAATGGAAGTGGGGTGCAGGGGGGGTACCCAAGGTCGGGCCAGGGCGTTCGCCACCACCAAAGCTTCGGTGCAGACGGAGGAGACCTGGGGGGGGGGGGGGGTGTTATTGGGGTGCTGGGGGGGAATTTGGGGGTCCCTTGGGATGGGATTGGGGGGGGGGGTTTGAGGGTCCCGGATGGAGGGCAGGGGATTTTGGGGGGGGGGGGGCATGTGGCTGGGATTAGGGGGTCCTGGGGGGGGATATTGGGGTGCTGGGGAGGAATAAGGGGTACCTGGGGGATGGGGAGGGTCCGGGGGGGTCCCAGAAAAGAGATGGGGGGGGTCCTGGGGGTCCCAGCCAAGGATTGGGGGGGCTCCCGAGGGGTCTGGGGGGGGGTCCCAAATAAGAAGGGGGGGGCCTGGGGAGGGTCAGGGGTCCCAGCCAAGGATTGGGGGGTCCCAGGGGGGTCCCATATAAAAAGGGGGGGTCAGGGGTTCCAGCCAAGGATTGGGGGGTCCCGAGGGGTCCCAAATAAGAAGGGGGGGGGCCTAGGGAGGGTCAGGGGTCCCAGCCAAGGATTGGGGGGTCCCAGGGGGGTCCCATATAAAAAGGGGGGGTCAGGGGTTCCAGCCAAGGATTGGGGGGTCCCAGGGGGGTCCCAAATAAGAATGGGGGGGGCCTAGGGAGGGTCAGGGGTCCCATTCAAGGACTGGGGGGTCCTGGGGGGGTCCCATATAAGAAGGGGGGGGTCTGGGGTCCCAGCCAAGGATTGGGGGGGTCCAGGGAGGGAGGGGGGTGCATTTCTGGGGGTATCCCAGCCCCGTCTCACCTGCAGGGCCGGATCGCGCTGGCCCTGGCCGAAAGCTCGGAGGGCGCAGTGAAGTGGGGGGGCCCCAGCGGGGGCGGGGGCCAGTACCAGGGCTAACAGGAGCTGATAAAGAGCGGCCCGACACGGGGGGCTGGCGTACGGGGTACCGGGGGGGCCCGCGCCCGCGCCGGGGGGGGCCGGGGGGGACATCGGTCTGCGGAAGTCGAAGCAGCAACGGCACCACCAGCTCCTGGAGTCGCTGCAGGGCAAGGCGGGGGGGGGGGGAATTAAAAAAAAAAAAGGGGGGTGTTAAGGGGAGGGGGAGCACCCCTAAAATCCTGGTGGGGGTGTGGCCGGGCTCCCCCCCCCCCAAAAATGTGCGTGTGTGTCATCCCCCCCCACCCAAGACACCCCGTTTCGGCTCCTTACCCTGTGCGTCTCCTCCTTGATCAGCGGCCCCCCCGTCAAGATGGCACGCCGCAGGGCTGGGGGGGGGGGACACGGGGCTCAGCGACGGGGTGATTTTTTTGGGGGGGGGTGTCCCCCAGTTTCTCTCTGACCCCCCCTCTTTGCATCCCACGATATCAATAAAGGTCTCGGGGAACCGGGGCGATGGCGGGGGGGGTGCAACAGGGCTCCCCCCCACACACACCTTTTCTGTGTGTCTGGGGGGGGGCCTGAAATAGCAGGGGGGGTCCTGGACAAAAGGGGGGGGCCCTGGACAAAAGGGGGGGTCCGTGTCCCCCCCCCGTACCTCGCAGCGCAGCCCGACACACGTCACTGTTGGCCGCCGGCTCCAATTTCCGGTGGAGGGTGGGGGCGTCCCCCCCGTCCCCCAGTTTGGGTCGTTTTGGGGCGCTGGGTTTGGGATCCGCCTTCAGCTACGGGGAGAAAAAAAAAAAAGGGGGGGGTACAGGGTGGGGGGTAAGGGGAAAATGGGGGTACAGGGAGAGGAGGGGGGGTCCTGGAGAATTGGGGGGGGGGGTTACCTTGATGCCGTCGGCCGGGGGGGTGATGTCGCTGAGGAGGTGGGCGAGCAGCACCTCGGCGGGGGCCCCGGCACCCTGCAGCACCCCCGAAGCGGCACCCGCCACCTCCACCCACAGCTCCAGCACCTCGTAGAGGCGGGTGCGCACCGCGCTGGGGGGGGGGATATGGGAAAATTGGGGGGGGGGGGGGGATTAGGGGATCCCCCCCCCTCAAAGCTCCCTGTTGTGTCGTGTCCTGTCCCCCCCCGCCCCGCGATGCTCTCGGGGAAGCCTAAATCTGTGACGCCCCCCAGCCAAGGGACCCCCAAACTTCCCTGTGTGTCCCCCACCAGGGACCCCCAAACCTCCCCATGTCCCCCCCAGGGACCCCTAAACCTGTGTGTCCCCCCCAGGGACCCCCAAACCTCCCCATGTCCCCCCCAGGGACCCCTAAACCTGTGTGTCCCCCCCAGGGACCCCCAAACCTCCCCATGTCCCCCCCAGGGACCCCTAAACCTGTGTGTCCCCCCCAGGGACCCCCAAACCTCCCCCTGTCCCCCCCAGGGACCCCTAAACCTGTGTGTCCCCCCCAGGGACCCCCAAACCTCCCCATGTCCCCCCCAGGGACCCCTAAACCTGTGTCCCTCCCAGGGACCCCCAAACCCCCTTGTGTCCCCCCCCAGGGACCCCTAAACCTGTTCCCCCCCCCAGGGACCCCTAAATCTCCCCGTGTCCCCCCCCCCCAGTGACCCTTGGGACCCCCAAACCTCCCCGTGTCCCCCCCAGGGACCCCTAAACCCCCTTGTATCCCCCCCAGAAACCCCCAAACCTCCCTGTGTCCCCCCCCCCAGTGACCCTTGGGACCCCCAAACCTGTGTGTCCCCCCAGTGACCCCCAAACCCCCTTGTGTCCCTCCCAGGGACCCCCAAACCTCCCCACGTGTCCCCCCAGGGACCCCCAAACCTCCCTGTGTGTCCCTCCAGTGACCCCCAAACCTCCCCACGTGTCCCCCCAGGGACCCCCAAACCTCCCCACGTGTCCCCCCAGGGACCCCCAAACCCCCTTGTATCCCTCCCAGGGACCCCCAAATCTGCCTGTGTCCCCCCCTCGCAGCGACACCCAAATCTCCTCACGCCCCTCCAGCCACCCCAGGGACCCCCAAATCTCCCCGTGTCCCCCCTCCCAGTAACCCCAGGGACCCCCCAAATCTGTGTGTGTCCCCCCCCCCCGTACCTGAAGGGTTTCTCCTGCCCCGGCAGCGCGGCCTCTCGGGCGCCGCTCCAGGCGCTCAGCACCTGGGGGAAGAGGCGGCCCAGGACGCTGCCCCAGCGCACCAGGCGCGCCCCACATCTGGGGGGGGGGGGGGGTTAGGCTGGTGCCACGGGCCCCCAAAGCACCCCATAGCACCCCACAGCACCCCACGGCACCCCCATAGCAGCCCACGGCCCCCCACAGCACCCCACAGCACCCCCATAGCAGCCCACAGCCCCCCCCCCAGCAGCCCCATAGCACCCCACGGCCCCCCCATAGCACCCCATGCCCCCCCTAGCATCCCACAGCCCCCCCATAGCACCTCATGGCCCCCCCATAGCACCCCATGGCACCCCACGGCCCCCCCATAGCACCCCATGCCCCCCCAGCACCCCACAGCCCCCCCATAGCACCTCATGGCCCCCCCCCAAGCCCCCCCATAGCACCCCACGGCCCCCGCACAGCACCTCATGGCCCCCCCATAGCACCTCATAGCCCCCCCATAGCACCCCATGGCACCCCACGGCCCCCCCATAGCACCCCATGCCCCCCCAGCACCCCACAGCCCCCCCATAGCACCCCACAGCACCCCACAGCCCCCCCATAGCACCTCGTGGCCCCCCCATAGCTCCCCCATAGCACCCCACGGCCCCCGCACAGCACCTCATGGCCCCCCCACAGCACCTCATAGCCCCCCCCATAGCACCCCATGGCACCCCACGGCCCCCCCATAGTACCCCATGCTCCCCCAGCACCCCACAGCCCCCCCATAGCACCCCATGGCACCCCACGGGCCCCCCCCCACCCCATAGCACCCCATGACACCCCACAGCCCCTCCTAGTATCTCATAACCCCCCCATAGCACCCCATGGACCCCCCACAGCACCCCCTGGCCCCCCCCATAGGACCCCACGGCCCCCCCCCCCGCACCCCATAGCACCCCCATAGCACCTCAGGGCCCCCCCAGAACCCCCCCATAGCCCCCCACACCCTCCCCACAGCACTTCGTAGCCCCCCCCATAGCACCCCACGGCCCCCCCACAGCCCCTCACTCCCCAGTTCCCCCCCCCCCCACCCCAGCTCCAGTACCTCCAGTACCCCCAAAACCCCCCAATTCCCCCCCCTCCCAATTCCCCCCCCCCCCCATACCCCAATTCCCTTCCCAGTCTCCCCCACAGCCCCCCCCAAATTGTTCCCCCCCCCCCCCCAAAAAAAAACCAACCCCCCCCAACTCACGCCAAGATGAGCGACGCCAAGACATCCAACGCGTCCAGATGAACCGACGGCAGCAGCAACATTTTTAGGGGACCGTCCCCAAACCAGTTCTTGGAAGGGGGGGGGAACAAAAAAGGGGGGGGTCAGGAATTGGGGTGACCCCTCTACAACCCCCCCACAACCTCAGCAAAGGGGAATGTTGGGGTCTGTCACCCCCCCGCACCCCAACTTACGATGTTTTTGCTGGTGACGTTGAGAGCGCGACAGACGAGATCTAAAATATCTTGGACGGGGACGGTGACGGGCGCCACGAAATCTTTGCTGGAAAGGGGGGGGAAAAAAAAAGGGGGGGTCGGGGGGGGGGTTCAAAAAGGGTGGGGGGGGGTGTTGGGAAGGTTTTGGGGTACCTGAGCAGGAGCTGGAGCACCCGAGCGAGCCCCGAAAAGCGGTTGTGAAGGGTGAGGACGAAACCGGTGTCGCCGTCCTGGGGGGCCGGCAGCAGCATTTCCACCCCCGGCCCCTCGTAGGGCAGCGGGTCTGGGGGGGGGGGGGGAAGCAAAAAAGGGGGGGGCAGGGTTAGTGATGGACGGGGCCCCCCCAAAATCTCATCTGTCGGCATCTGGACACCCCCAAAATATCCCTAAGGATCTCTCCGGTGTCCCCAAAATATTTAGTGGGGTCTGGGGGTGAATGATGACCCCCCCAGCTTCAAACCGGCTCCCGTCCGGGGTCTCTCCAGCCCCCCAAAACCCCCCGGGGTCCCTCCAGCCCCCCCAAAAACTCTCCTTGGGGTCTCACCACCCCTTTGCCCCCCCCAGGCCCCCCCAGCACCCCCCTGTGCCCCCCCAAATTGCTCCTTGCTTCATCTCCATTCTCTGACCACCCCTTTAAACCCCTTCAACGTCCCTCCATACCCCCCCAAATCCCCCCCAACCCCCCCCCCAGGGGTCTCTCCAGCCCCCCAAAACCCCCCCCCGGGGTCTCACCACCCCTCTGCCCCCCCCCAGACCCCCCCAAAACCCCTCCTGTGCCCCCCCAAACCACCCCCTTGCTTCATCTCCATCCCCTCACCACCCCTTAAACTCCTCTGACCTCCCTCCGTACCCCCCCAAAACCCCCTGGGGTCTCTCCAGCCCCCCAAACCCCCCCCCCCGGGTCCCTCCAGCCCCCCCAAAAACTCTCCTTGGGGTCTCACCACCCCTCTGCCCCCCCCCACAACCCCCCCTGTGCCCCCCCCAAACCACCCCCTTGCTTCACCTCCATCCCCTCACCGCCCCTTAAACCCCTCTGGCCTCCCTCCGTACCCCCCAAACCCCCCCAAAACCCCTCCTTAGACCCCCCCCATCGCCCCCCCCCCCCCAAAAAAATGCCGTGCCCCCCCCCCTAACCGATCTCGCTGCCCTCGAAGAGCGCCCCGAGCAGCCCGTGCAGGGTGGCCAGCAGCCCCTGCACCTCCTGGTTCCAACACTCCGTGTGCCGCAGCCCCTGCGAAAAACCCCGACCCAACGCCGGCAGCAGCGCGTAGCACTCGCACGCCAACTTGGGGGGGGGTGCGCGAGCTCAGGACCCCCCCCCCCCAAATATCTCAGGCCCCCCCAAATACCTCAGGCCCCCCCAAAATAGTCTACAACCCCCAGGATATCGCACACCCCCCAAAATACCCCATAACCCCCCAGAATACCCTGCCATCCCAAAATACCCTGTACCCCCCCAAAATATCCCACCCCCCCCAAAATACTCCACACACCCCCCAAAATACCCCA